>NC_073252.2:44482857-44784464 GCF_029289425.2 Pan paniscus
CACAGCACGCAGCTGGAGATCTGAGAACGGGCAGACTGCCTCCTCAAGTGGGTCCCTGACCCCTGACCCCCGAGCAGCCTAACTGGGAGGCACCCCCCACCGGGGGCACACTGACACCTCACACGGCAGGGTATTCCAACAGACCTGCAGCTGAGGGTCCTGTCTGTTAGAAGGAAAACTAACAAACAGAAAGGACATCCACACCGAAAACCCATCTGTACATCACCATCATCAAAGACCAAAAGTAGATAAAACCACAAAGATGGGGAAAAAACAGAACAGAAAAACTGGAAACTCTAAAACGCAGAGCGCCTCTCCTCCTCCAAAGGAAAGCAGTTCCTCACCAGCAACGGAACAAAGCTAGATGGAGAATGACTTTGACGAGCTGAGAGAAGAAGGTTTCAGACGATCAAATTACTCTGAGCTACGGGAGGATATTCAAACCAAAGGCAAAGAAGTTGAAAACTTTGAAAAAAATTTAGAAGAATGTATAACTAGAATAACCAATACAGAGAAGCGCTTAAAGGAGCTGATGGAGCTGAAAACCAAGGCTCGAGAACTACGTGAAGAATGCAGAAGCCTCAGGAGCCGATGCGATCAACTGGAAGAAAGGGTATCAGCGATGGAAGATGAAATGAATGAAATGAAGCGAGAAGGGAAGTTTAGAGAAAAAAGAATAAAAAGAAATGAGCAAAGCCTCCAAGAAATATGGGACTATGTGAAAAGACCAAATCTACATCTGATTGGTGTACCTGAAAGTGATGCAGAGAATGGAACCAAGTTGGAAAACACTCTGCAGGATATTATCCAGGAGAACTTCCCCAATCTAGCAAGGCAGGCCAACGTTCAGATTCAGGAAATACAGAGAACGCCACAAAGATACTCCTCGAGAAGAGCAACTACAAGACACGTAATTGTCAGATTCACCAAAGTTGAAATGAAGGAAACAATGTTAAGGGCAGCCAGAGAGAAAGGTCGGGTTACCCTCAAAGGGAAGCCCATCAGACTAACAGCGGATCTCTCGGCAGAAACCCTACGAGCCAGAAGAGAGTGGGGGCCAATATTCAACATTCTTAAAGAAAAGAATTTTCAACCCAGAATTTCATATCCAGCCAAACTATGCTTCATAAGTGAAGGAGAAATAAAATACTTTACAGACAAGCAAATGCTGAGAGATTTTGTCACCACCAGGCCTGCCCTAAAAGAGCTCCTGAAGGAAGCGCTAAACATGGAAAGGAAGAACCGGTACCAGCCGCTGCAAAATCATGCCAAAATGTAAAGACCATCGAGACTAGGAAGAAACTGCATCAACTAACAAGCAAAATCACCAGCTAACATCATAATGACAGGATCAAATTCACACATAACAATATTAACTTTAAATGTAAATGGACTAAATTCTCCAATTAAAAGACACAGACTGGCAAGTTGGATAAAGAGTCAAGACCCATCAGTGTGCTGTATTCAGGAAACCCATCTCACGTGCAGAGACACACATAGGCTCAAAATAAAAGGATGGAGGAAGATCTACCAAGCAAATGGAAAACAAAGAAAGGCAGGGGTTGCAATCCTAGTCTCTGATAAAACAGACTTTAAACCAACAAAGATCAAAAGAGACAAAGAAGGCCATTACATAATGGTAAAGGGATCAATTCAACAAGAGGAGCTAACTACCCTAAATATATATGCACCCAATACAGGAGCACCCAGATTCATAAAGCAAGTCCTGAGTGACCTACAAAGAGACTTAGACTCCCACACATTAATAATGGGAGACTTTAACACCCCACTGTCAACATTAGACAGATCAACGAGACAGAAAGTCAACAAGGATACCCAGGAATTGAACTCAGCTCTGCACCAAGCAGACCTAATAGACATCTACAGAACTCTCCACCCCAAATCAACAGAATATACATTTTTTTCAGCACCACACCACACCTATTCCAAAATTGACCACATACTTCGAAGTAAAGCTCTCCTCAGCAAATGTAAAAGAACAGAAATTATAACAAACTATCTCTCAGACCACAGTGCAATCAAACTAGAACTCAGGATTAAGAATCTCACTCAAAGCCGCTCAACTACATGGAAACTGAACAACCTGCTCCTGAATGACTACTGGGTACATAACGAAATGAAGGCAGAAATAAAGATGTTCTTTGAAACCAACGAGAACAAAGACACAACATACCAGAATCTCTGGGATGCATTCAAAGAAGTGTGTAGAGGGAAATTTATAGCACTAAATGCCCACAAGAGAAAGCAGGAAAGATCCAAAATTGACACCCTAACGTCACAATTAAAAGAACTAGAAAAGCAAGAACAAACACATTCAAAAGCTAGCAGAAGGCAAGAAATAACTAAAATCCGAGCAGAACTGAAGGAAATAGAGACACAAAAAACCCTTCAAAAAATCAATGAATCCAGGAGCTGGTTTTTTGAAAGGATCAGCAAAATTGATAGATCGCTAGCAAGACTAATAAAGAAAAAAAGAGAGAAGAATCAAATAGACACAATAAAAAATGATAAAGGGGATATCACCACCGATCCCACAGAAATACAAACTACCATCAGAGAATACTACAAACACCTCTACGCAAATAAACTAGAAAATCTAGAAGAAATGGATACATTCCTCGACACATACACTCTCCCAAGACTAAACCAGGAAGAAGTTGAATCTCTGAATAGACCAATAACAGGAGCTGAAATTGTGGCAATAATCAATAGCTTACCAACCAAAAAGAGTCCAGGACCAGATGGATTCACAGCCGAATTCTACCAGAGGTACAAGGAGGAACTGGTACCATTCCTTCTGAAACTATTCCAATGAATAGAAAAAGAGGGAATCCTCCCTAACTCATTTTATGAGGCCAGCATCATTCTGATACCAAAGCCGGGCAGAGACACAACCAAAAAAGAGAATTTTAGACCAATATCCTTGATGAACATTGATGCAAAAATCCTCAATAAAATACTGGCAAACGGAATCCAGCAGCACATCAAAAAGCTTATCCACCATGATCAAGTGGGCTTCATCCCTGGGATGCAAGGCTGGTTCAATATACGCAAACCAATAAATGTAATCCAGCATATAAACAGAGCCAAAGACAAAAACCACATGATTATCTCAATAGATGCAGAAAAAGCCTTTGACAAAATTCAACAACCCTTCATGCTAAAAACTCTCAATAAATTAGGTATTGATGGGACGTATTTCAAAATAATAAGAGCTATCTAGGACAAACCCACAGCCAATATCATACTGAATGGGCAAAAACTGGAAGCATTCCCTTTGAAAACTGGCACAAGACAGGGATGCCCTCTCTCACCACTCCTATTCAACATAGTGTTGGAAGTTCTGGCCAGGGCAGTCAGGCAGGAGAAGGAAATAAAGGGTATTCAATTAGGAAAAGAGGAAGTCAAATTGTCCCTGATTGCAGATGACATGATTGTTTATCTAGAAAACCCCATCGTCTCAGCCCAAAATCTCCTTAAGCTGATAAGCAACTTCAGCAAAGTCTCAGGATACAAAATCAATGTACAAAAATCACAAGCATTCTTATACACCAACAACAGACAAACAGAGAGCCAAATCATGAGTGAACTCCCATTCACAATTGCTTCAAAGAGAATAAAATACCTAGGAATCCAACTTACAAGGGATGTGAAGGACCTCTTCAAGGAGAACTACAAACCACTGCTCAAGGAAATAAAAGAGGATACAAACAAATGGAAGAACATTCCATGCTCATGGGTAGGAAGAATCAATATCGTGAAAATGGCCATACTGCCCAATGTAATTTACAGATTCAATGCCATCCCCATCAAGCTACCAATGACTTTCTTCACAGAATTGGAAAAAACTACTTTAAAGTTCATATGGAACCAAAAAAGAGGCTGCATCTTCAAGTCAATCCTAAGCCAAAAGAACAAAGCTGGAGGCATCACACTACCTGACTTCAAACTATACTACAAGGCTACAGTAACCAAAACAGCATGGTACTGGTACCAAAACAGAGATATAGATCAATGGAACAGAACAGAGTCCTCAGAAATAACGCCGCATACCTACAACTATCTGATCTTTGACAAACCTGAGAAAAACAAGCAATGAGGAAAGGATTCCCTATTTAATAAATGGTGCTAGGAAAACTGGCTAGCCATATGTAGAAAGCTGAAACTGGATCCCTTCCTTACACCTTATACAAAAATCAATTCAAGATGGATTAAAGATTTAAACGTTAGACCTAAAACCATAAAAACCCTAGAAGAAAACCTAGGCATTACCATTCAGGACATAGGCGTGGGCAAGGACTTCATGTCCAAAACACCAAAAGCAATGGCAACAAAAGCCAAAATTGACAAATGGGATCTAATTAAACTAAAGAGCTTCTGCACAGCAAAAGAAACTACCATCAGAGTGAACAGGCAACCTACAACATGGGAGAAAATTTTCACAACCTACTCATCTGACAAAGGGCTAATATCCAGAATCTACAATGAACTCAAACAAATTTACAAGAAAAAAACAAACAACCCCATCAAAAAGTGGGCGAAGGATATGAACAGACACTTCTCAAAAGAAGACATTTATGCAGCCAAAAAATACACGAAAAAATGCTCATCATCACTGGCCATCAGAGAAATGCAAATCAAAACCACTATGAGATATCATCTCACACCAGTTAGAATGGCAATCATTAAAAAGTCAGGAAACAACAGGTGCTGGAGAGGATGTGGAGAAATAGGAACACTTTTACACTGTTGGTGGGACTGTAAACTAGTTCAACCATTGTGGAAGTCAGTGTGGCGATTCCTCAGGGATCTAGAACTAGAAATACCATTTGACCCAGCCATCCCATTACTGGGTATATACCCAAAGGACTATAAATCATGCTGCTATAAAGACACATGCACACGTATGTTTATTGCGGCATTATTCACAATAGCAAAGACTTGGAACCAACCCAAATGTCCAACAATGATAGACTGGATTAAGAAAATGTGGCACATATACACCATGGAATACTATGCAGCCATAAAAAATGATGAGTTCATGTCCTTTGTAGGGACATGGATGAAATTGGAAACCATCATTCTCAGTAAACTATCGCAAGAACAAAAAACCAAACACCGCATATTCTCACTCATAGGTGGGAATTGAACAATGAGATCACATGGACATAGGAAGGGGAATATCACACTCTGGGGACTGTGGTGGGGTTGGGGGAGGGGGGAGGGATAGCATTGGGAGATATACCTAATGCTAGATGACGAGTTAGTGGGTGCAGCGCACCAGCATGGCACATGTATACATATGTAACTAACCTGCACAATGTGCACATTTACCCTAAAACTTAAAGTCTAAAAAAAAAAAAAAAGATAATTGTAATAAGTCTAAAAAATAAATAAATAAATAAATAAAAGAAAAAAATACAAAAAAAAAGAAAGTATAAGTGATATTTTATTATGATGAATCTAAATCATAGAAATGATTTGACACATGCAGGTTCTCTATAAATATACAAAGGGGAAGATAAACAATCACATTACTACTGTAAATACATCCTTCCTCTTAGTATATCTGGTCCCTGTTGTCCTGTGGTAACGCAGAAAAATGGAAGCCAGTCTGACACTTAGAAACGTAAAAGATTTTGTAAGACTCCTTTGCCCACTGGTGCCTATGAGCCACCAAAGCACTCTTAAGATAGGTACATAAAAACACATTCTGCCCAAAGATTTCATAAATTGAAACCAGATTTTCTCATTGTAATGGAAAAACATATGTTTAAAAGAATATCTATTCATTTCTCATGCCATCAAGTTCAAAACCATTTCCTCATTACCCTCCAGCACCATAGCAACCAGAAAGATTATCTGGTTTGACTTACAAAAGCATTGGCTCACTTTGAAATAGAGTGTCTATTCATGAAAACTGAAAAAAATTTCCTTATGAAACCTGATTTTCATGATGGCTTGTCCCCTAAGGCTTCACTTGGATTCTCACCAAAGACCATTATCATCAATAGAACAGAAGAATGTTAACTCTCTATAGCATCCTATATATCCATTTTGTGGACAGGTTTTCAAAGTCACATTTTCAAATGTTGAACTTGCTCTCTTAAGTGAATATTATGCAGAGCCCAGTATACAGAACAGATTAAGGTAGAGCTGATTTGCTAAAAGCAGAGTGAGAGATGAGCACCCTTCATGTTTAAGGTCCCACTTTTATCTAGTAAAATCCTGAGGCATATCTATTGAATTTTAAGGACAAGGTGAATTCAGTTACAACACCAATGAACTAGAAGAAGGTAACAAAATGTTCTAAGGCAAAAGGAGATAAAAGGCTGTCAAAAACAGAGAAACTAGGTCCCGCAGGGTGGCTGATGCCTATAATCTCAGCACTTTGGGAGCCTGAGGCAGGGGGATCCCTTGAGCCCAGGAGTTTGAGACCAGGCTGGGTAATGTGGGGAGACCCTGTCTCAATATTTTAAAAAATAATAATTAGCCAGACATGCTGGCACATGATTGTAGTTCCAGCTACTCTGGGGTCTGAGGTGGGAGGATTGCTTGAGTCCAGGAATTAGAGGCCTCAGTGAGCTATGACTGTGCCACTGCACTCCAGCCCAGGTGACAGAATGAACCCCGTCTCAAAAAATAAAAATAAAAAGACAGAAAAACTAGATGACTATTAGTACATCCTCTGATGGGGCCTTTTAGAACTAAAATGCTGGCAATGTTTGGTTTGTTCCTGGGCTTAATAGCTCTTAAATCTAAGACCCAAGAGAGCCCCTTTTTCAGGCTCTTTTATCTTGTCCTTATTTAATTGTCAGTTTCTGGGAAAGGGAGGGAAAGCAAAGAAAAAAATGTAAAAATTTTAAATATTTAAGATAAACATATATTTTATTTGTACCTGAGTATATTTATATTTCTTTAAAATTTGATAAGTATTACCTGTCATTTATTTTGATATGCGTCAGGCTATTTTGTGTTGCTATAACAGAATAGCACAGACTGGTTAATTTGTAAAGAAGTTTCTCATAGTTCTAGAGGCTTAGAAGTCCAAGATCAAAGTGCCAGCATCTTGTGAAGGCTTTCTTGCTGTGTCCTCACATGGCAGAGAGCAGGAGGAATGTACCCATTCCCCGAAGCCCTTTTTATAGTTGCATAAATCCATTCATGAACAAAACACCTCCCAGAGGCTCCATCTCCCAACACTGCAGGACTGGGAATCAAGTTTCTAACAAATGGATTTTAGGGAACACATTCTGACTGTAGCAATATGCAATTATTAATATTGGTAATTTATTACATATTAATTCACTTTCAGTAGCTTCTCTTTGTAAAATAGTTAACCTGGTCATTTGGTAGATAAAAACTTGTAAGACCCAAGATACTTGAAACTACTCTACCCAACTGGCCTTAATTGCCTAGCCATTAATAATGGTTTCCCTTGGTTTAAATATTTCCAATTCTTATAGGATCATATTTGTTTTTAAAGTAATTTTGCAGCAGAAAAGGAATGCTAAGATTTGTTATTTAAGAAATGGCAGCATAGTGCAAACAGAGATCATGAATGTATTTTGTTTTGAAATCTAGACACATAGAGCATGAAATAATTTAGTTTCCTCATCCTCAAGCAAGAGATAAGTCCTCCCTTTTTTTTCTGATCCTTAGTAACCCCTATTTCTCTGCCTTTCTTTCCATTCTAACCACACTGAATTCCTTTCTAGCCAAAATAGCCAATATAAGAAGAGGCTATGGAAATTAAGTCCCTTTAATAGAAGACCTGTGATTGACCTTGGAAATGACCTTCCCATACAATCAATGGTATAAATGGTATCGTAACAGTGTCACATGTGTTAATTAGGCATTTATGAGCAGAATTGGGGATCCAACAATAATTTATAATGTTATTCTAATGTTTTAAATTGATATATTAATGGCTTATGAAACATTATAATTTACATATCTGTTCTTTTTGTAAAAAATAAGGATATCTCAGACACTGAAACACCAATATAATTAGTAGACTATTTTGCTGCTCTTTAATAAGTTCATAAAATTACTCTATTCCTCTACTAACACAGTGATGAATGGTATCATGTGGGCTTCACTAATATTTGTTCCCTAAATTCTAGTAATGATTCATCTAATTATGTGTTTTATTTTTAAATCTTTAGTTTCTGTGATTTTTTGAAAGTTTTTTTGAGTATTTCCCACAGCAACAATCTAAAATACACACTGCCTCTGAAAAACCTCAAGAATGACACCCCAAAGATTATACTATCCTCAGGGTCACAGAGTCCATGTTATGTGAGGTCTAATCTGAAACACTCCATTAGATAATAAAAAATGGCTCATTTTCATTTTCTTTTACATCAGTAAGATATATTATAATAAATTTCCAATATTAACACTCTATATTTTAAAAAGCATATTTAATGCTATAGAAGCAGAGTACTTTCACATCTGTTCTTCACATATCTATATGCCAAGCACTGGGTTGACAATAAAAAACCAAATATTTCAATAATTAAGACACCAACACATAAAGCCTGCCACCACTGCAAAATACTAAGTTAAAAAATATATTCAACATAAGATAGGGAAAAAGTATTCCATAAATAGGTAAGCCCAATAATTGGAACAAATTAAATCAAAACAGATTAGAATAGCATTGCCAACAAACTTGTAAAAATAAAACATCATCTAAAATTGTAATTGCTTTGCAAATTAAATCACATTTTGGACTGTTTTTCATCCAAAAAGCTTACTTTTTTGACATAACATGGTCCCCTGTTTCTCAGATGTATATTTTTTTCACATATAGATAGATATCTACATTTAACATAGTCTTATGAGATCTTTTTTCTCCGGTAACCTATTAATAAAATAGCATCTTACAATCAATGAAATATAGTATATGTGCATCTTTTCTATTTTTAAGGCAAACACTACCATTAACTTGCACTTTAATACATCCTTGAAAAATAATGTCCCTGCTATTTACGCTACCACAGAGGCATCTTGAGTAGAGGCTGTGAATATTAATAATGTATAAATGAAATACCATGTCTGCTTCTCCCAAGGTAAAGCATTTCAAAATCCCAAATAGAGATATGGAGGTCTTAGATTCTTTATGTCCAAGGGAATAGGTTTATCTTACATATGTAAAACATTAGAAATGTCTACTACTCCACAATGAATTTGCAACTTACATGAACACAGCACTTGTGTGATACCTTTCTAACACCTTCTGAGTAATTCCATGTGGCCAAAATCTATGGTTCTCCATGGAATATTTTACCTCTTGTAATTAGCGGCCAGTCCTTGCTTTTAAAACACACAATAGATTCAACATCCTTTTCATTGTACTTGTAATAATTGCTGCATCTATTTTTGAGACTGCCATTAGACTATGAACTCATTTGAGTCAAGAATTACCTTAGTTATCTCTCTGTCGCTCACAAGAAGCACAGTATCTGATGCAGAGTTTGTCAGTACTCAAGAAAATGTGTATAGAATGATAATTGTAATGAAAAATATACACCACAAGAAGATGCTGCAAGAATAACAGAAAGACACTAGAACTAAAGTTTATCTTTTTCTCTCTGTGCTCAGATAAGGATTTACAGCAAACTTCCCAGATATACTGAGGCTCAGACCCCTTCCTTTCCCATAAATAGTCTGTCAGTCTTCTGTTTCGGAATTAGGAGATGATATGTTTCAGTTACATATACCACTTGAAATGGATCCATATTTCTACAGGGAAGTGGCAAAGTCTCTGACTTTTCCTCACAAAACTCCTTCACACTAATGATCTGCCCCCCCCCCACCTCTTTATTTTTTTGTATAATAAAATTAACTAAGATGAACTGGGGGAAAAGGAGAAGAAAGCACCATCACCACCACAGTTTCCTACATTTTTAGTTGTAGCAGCAATAAGATATATAAATGTATTTCAAAATCACCTGAGGGGAAGAGCTGACAGCTCCCCAGAAACAATAAGAAATAGCTCCCTGGAGAAGGTCCCTAAAACTTGCTTCCTTACAGTCTCAATATGAAACACACTCCCTTGACTCATTGAACTTTTTAAAAAAGTACTGGGAATAGCTATCAGCTTAGAGTTCACACCCACTGGCTCTGTACTAAAGTGACAAAATGTTACCATCTTAAAGACAGGTGACAACATTTCTGGTCTCAATAACCCACACTGGATCCAAAAGAACAGAACACAGCACAGAAGTTAGACATAAAATATGGATTGAAAGATAGTAAATAAAGTAACAAATGAACAGACCTTTTGAAAAAAGCTATTCACATAAAAATGGACAATCTACAAAGATGAAAGCATGACAAAATGCATACAGTTGTAAAAAAAAGTTCCAAGTTTTCAATGGCAATAAAATATAAATAATTTACTTATTATTACAAGCTTCTTTGAAAAATCACAATGTAGCTAGGTTAGAAATATTGCTAAAACTTACTTTCAAGTACATTAGTTGGGTATCACGTATCCCAATTATAGAAGTGAATACATGCTTGTGGAAATCTATTAAAAACATGAAAGTAAGAAAGATAGTATTACATAGATAACTCCATCACCCAAAGGTAAGCACTGCTAAAATACATATGTAAATTCTCATTTGTTTGTAAGGGTCCTCTCTGCCTCATTTTTCAAAGAACACTCTTCCTCATTTCTTTCTAAAAAACAGGTATGCCATCATATTTTTCTACCCACCCACCAAGCCTTCTTCCATGTAGCAACATTCTAACATAATGAAAATCCAAGATATTTTTACCAAAAGTTTAAGGTGAGATGGGAAACTGTTGTGTATTTCTTTCTTCTTGCATAAAAATGGGGTGCCTGCCGGGCGCGGTGGCTCACGCCTGTAATCCCAGCACTTTGGGAGGCCAAGGCAGGCGGATCACAAGGTCAGGAGATCCAGAACATCCTGGCCAACATGGTGAAACTCCATCTTTCTAAACATACAAAAATTAGCTGGACGTGGTGGCAAGTGCCTGTATTCTCAGCTACTCTGGAGGCTGAGGCAGGAGAATTGCTTGAACCAGAGAGTCTGAGATTGCAGTGAGCCAAGATCGCGCCACTGCACTCCAACCTGGCAACGGAGTGAGACTCCGTCTCAAAAAAAAAAAGGTGGTGCCTTAGGTGATTTTTTTTTTTTTTTTTTTTTTTTTTTGAGACGGAGTCTCACTCTGTCGCCCAGGTCATCTCAGCTCACTGCAACCTCCGTCTCCTGGGTTCACGTCATTCTCCTGACTCAGTCTCCGAGTAGCTGGGACTACAGGCACCCGCCACCATGCCCGGCTAATTTTTTGTATTTTTAGTAGAGACGGGGTTTCACCGTGTTAGCCAGGATGGTCTCAATCTCCTGACCTCGTGACCACCCGCCTCGGCCTCCCAAAGTGCTGGGATTACAGCTGTGAGCCACCGCACTCGGCCGCCTTAGGTGATTTTTAAAAATAACCTGACTCTTGACTATTTTTCAAATGTAATGGAAATTCAGAGTTGTCCAAAATAACCAACAGAGGTGTAGAATAGCATGCTGTTTTGCTTTATAACTAAGTCTACACACTTATGAGTAAATTAGAACAGATTAAAGCCCTCCAAAGGTCTGATATTTATCAGAGGCACAGCTTCTATTTCAGTTCCCAATCATGATTTTTATCGCTAATAATATAATAAATGTAAAGCACTGTCCAAAATGGATCTAATTACAATCATGCTATCAGAAAAAAAAGGTTATATTCATGTACATTATGAGAAAACGTTTTCTGTATTGCCATCTCTTTTCAAATAAAAACTTGTTTGAAATATTCTATTAAAAGGTTACAGAAAAGAATAATCAGCGTTGCAATCTGATCAGAAAAAAAGGTCATATTCATGTATATCATGAGAAAACATTTTCTGTATTGCCATCTCTTTTTAAATAAAAACTTGTTTGAAATATTCTATTAAAAGTTTACAGAAAAGAATAATCAGCTTTGCAATCTGATTGCAACAAGAGAATGTACTGTTATATGCAATAACTAGAAAAATAAACTTATGGTATGTTTTTTAAATGCTTAATTCAAACTAATTCTACACCAGTAGGATTATCAATAAGAACCCTTTTTTCTATTATTATTATACTTTAAGTTTTAGGGTACACGTGCACAATGTGCAGGTTAGTTACACATGTATATATGTGCCATGCTGGTGTGCTGCACCCATTAACTCGTCATTTAGCATTAGGTATATCTCCCAATGCAATCCCTCCCCCCTCCCCCCACCCCACAACAGTCCCCAGAGTGTGATGTTCCCCTTCGCGTGTCCATGTGGTCTCATTGTTCAATTCCCATCTATGATTGAGAACATGCGGTGTTTGGTTTTTTGTCCTTGCGATAGTTTACTGAGAATCATGATTTCCAATTTCATCCATGTTCCTACAAAGGACATGAACTCATCATTTTTTATGGCTGCATAGTATTCCATGGTGTATATGTGCCACATTTTCTTAATCTAGTCTATCGTTGTTGGACATTTCGGTTGGTTCCAAGTCTTTGCTATTGTGAATAGTGCCGCAATAAACATACGTGTGCATGTGTCTTTATAGCAGCGTAAGTTATAGTCCTTTGGGTATATACCCAGTAATGGGATGGCTGGGTCAAATGGTATTTCTACTTCTAGATCGCTGAGGAATCGCCACACTGACTTCCACAATGGTTGAACTAGTTTACAGTCCCACCAACAGTGTAAAAGTGTTCCTATTTCTCCACATCCTCTCCAGCACCTGTTGTTTCCTGACTTTTTAATGATTGCCATTCTAACTGGTGTGAGATGGTATCTCATTGTGGTTTTGATTTGCATTTCTCTGATGGCCAGTGATGGTGAGAATTTTTTCATGTCTTTTGGCTGCATAAATGTCTTCTTTTGAGTAGTGTCTGTTCATATCCTTTGCCCACTTTTTGATGGGGTTGTTTCTTTTTTTCTTGTAAATTTGTTTGAGTTCATTGTAGATTCTGGATATTAGCCCTTTGTCAGATGAGTAGGTTGCAAAAATTTTCTCCCATTTCATAGGTTGCCTGTTGACTCTGATGGTAGTTTCTTTTGCTGTGCAGAAGCTCTTTAGTTTAATTAGATCCCATTTGTCAATTTTGGCTTTTGTTGCCATTGCTTTTGGTGTTTTAGACATGAAGTCCTTGCCCATGCCTATGTCCTGAATGGTAATGCCTAGGTTTTCTTCTAGGGTTTCTATGGTTTTAGTTCTAACATTTAAGTCTTTAATCCATCTTGAATTAATTTTTGTATAAGGTGTAAGGAAGGGATCCAGTTTCAGCTTTCTACATATGGCTAGCCAGTTTTCCCAACACCATTTATTAAATAGGGAATCCTTTCCCCATTGCTTGTTTTGCTCAGCTTTGTCAAAGATCAGATAGCTGTAGATATGCAGCATTATTTCTGAGGGCTCTGTTCTGTTCCATTGATCTATATCTCTGTTTTGGTACCAGTACCATGCTGTTTTGGTTACTGTAGCCTTGTAGTATAGTTTGAAGTCAGGTAGCATGATGCCTCCAGCTTTGTTCTTTTGGCTTAGGATTGACTTGAAGATGCAGCCTCTTTTTTGGTTCCATATGAACTTTAAAGTAGTTTTTTCCAATTCTGTGAAGAAAGTCATTGGTAGCTTGATGGAGATGGCATTGAATCTATAAATTACCTTGGGCAGGATGGCCATTTTCACAATATTGATTCTTCCTACCCATGAACATGGAATGTTCTTCCATTTCTTTGTATCCTCTTTTATTTCATTGAGCAGTGGTTTGTAGTTCTCCTTGAAGAGGTCCTTCATGTCCCTTTTAAGTTGGATTCCTAAGTATTTTATTCTCTTTGAAGCCATTGTGAATGGGAGTTCACTCATGATTTGGCTCTCTGTTTGTCTGTTATTGGTGTGTAAGAATGCTTGTGATTTTTGTACATTGATTTTGTATCCTGAGACTTTGCTGAAGTTGCTTATCAGCTTAAGGAGATTTTGGGCTGAGACAATGGGGTTTTCTAGATATACAATCTTGTTGTCTGCAAACAGGGATAATTTGACTTCCTCTTTTCCTAATTGAATACGCTTTATTTCTTTTTCCTGCCTGATTGCCCTGGCCAGAACTTCCAACACTATGTTGAATAGGAGTGGTGAGAGAGGGCATCCCTGTCTTGTGCCAGTTTTCAAAGGGAATGCTTCCAGTTTTTGCCCATTCAGTATGATATTGGCTGTGGGTTTGTCCTAGATAGCTCTTATTATTTTGAGATACGTCCCATCAATACCTAATTTATTGAGAGTTTTTAGCATGAAGGGTTGTTGAATTTTGTCAAAGGCCTTTTCTGCATCTATTGAGATAATCATGTGGTTTTTGTCTTTGGTTCTGTTTATATGCTGGATTACATTTATTTATTTGTGCATATTGAACCAGCCTTGTATCCCAGGGATGAAGCCCACTTGATCATGGTGGATAAGCTTTTTGATGTGCTGCTGGATTCCGTTTGCCAGTATTTTATTGAGGATTTTTGCATCGATGTTCATCAAGGATATTGGTCTAAAATTCTCTTTTTTGGTTGTGTCTCTGCCCAGCTTTGGTATCAAGATGATGCTGGCCTCATAAAATGAGTTAGGGAGTATTCCCTCTTTTTCTATTCATTGGAATAGTTTCAGAAGGAATGGTACCAGTTCCTCCTTGTACCTCTGGTAGAATTCGGCTGTGAATCCATCTGGTCCTGGACTCTTTTTGGTTGGTAAGCTATTGATTATTGCCACAATTTCAGATCCTGTTATTGGTCTATTCAGAGATTCAACTTCTTCCTGGTTTAGTCTTGGGAAAGTGTATGTGTCGAGGAATTTATCCATTTCTTCTAGATTTTCTAGTTTATTTGCGTAGAGGTGTAATAAGAACTCTTAAATAAGGCCAGGCATGGTGGCTCATTCCTGTAATCCCAGTACTTTGGGAGGCTGAGGCAGGTGGATTGCTTGAGCTCAGAAGTTCAAGACCAGCCTGGGCAACATAGCAAAATCCCATCTCTACAAAAAATACAAAAATTAGCTGGGTGTGGTGCTGTGCTCCTGTAGTCCCAGTTACTTGGGAGGCTAAGGCAGAATTGCTTGAGCCCAGGAGGCAGAGGTTGCAGTGAACTGAAATTGCACCATTGCACTCCAGCCTGGGGGACAGAGTGAGACCCTGTCTGAGAAAAAAAAAATGAAAAAACTCTTAATCGTTTTTAACATTTTCTAAAATTGGCTAAAAGAAAGCAAGCATTCTTTAAATTAGCAGATCATTAGCAGAAAAGGTATTGCCCTCCAAAATCTCAGCTGCAAGATAAATACAAACTCAGGTTACAAATCAATAATGTCTCAATATGTATGAAGTTACACTGATGAAAATTTCACATAACACTAAATGGCAGAAAGGCTCATGCAATCGTCCAGACTCTAACATCACCTTATGTACTAAGGAGTCATTATCCAACTTGAGACACCAGAATTTTGATTCTATAAATATCTCTGAGTGACCATCTACATTTCCAGTTTTATCATACTCCATTTTTCCCATCAAAGCTTTTGTTTTTATTAAGCCCAAGAAGAATACGACAAAATGAAGAAAAATAGGTATGTGGTACACGAATCCCTCTAGGTGACAGAAGAATTGACATGTCTGACTCAGAGAACATATTCAATAAATAACTGTTTATTAAATGAAAAAAATGCAATAAGGAGAATAGTCAGAATTGAGGTAAAGTAGATGGCCTGCATTTAAAAAATAGTTTTCCTAATCTTTCTACCACTTCAAACATCACTTGGATCAATACATTTTTTTGTTGGTTAACAATTTCCACACTTACTACGCCCCTGAATGTCTTCAGCCTCTTATTCAGTAGTTTCACATAACATCTAGTCAATATAAAGGGAATAATAATCTGTGATTATAAGTAATATAATGCCATTGATACGTTTTTGTTGTACTGTATTAAGTAATTGTAGATTAAACTCTTATACCTTCCCACTATTATGTTGATGGCTGAAGTAATTAAATTATAGGATATAATAAATTATGGTTAGGAAAGATGAAACAAGAAATGGATCTCTATGTTTAAGAACAGTTAGCAAACACTCTTTGTTTTTACAAAGCCCAAGGTGACAGATAATTCAGGGGGGTTAGATGGAACTGTTCTATATCTTGATTATGATGGTGGCCACAAAAATATATGCATTTGTTAGCAGGGCATGGTGGTGCCTGCCTGCAGTCCTACCAGGCACCTAGAAGGCTGAGGTGGGAGGAACACTTGAGCCCAGGAGTTGAACTCCAGCCTAGGTGACAGAACTAGATCCTGTCTAGAAAAAAAAAAAGTCCAGAACCAAAATCCTGGAATCAACAGCAAATAAACCTGGTGGGAGAAGGTTTTACATTAAAATAGTATAAGAATATTTTATGGTTTCAGAGTAGAATAAAGGATTTGATTAATCACATGCTTTATTCAAGTAAATATTCATGTTAAAATAACTAGAATGAAAAATAAAAGAACAGAATTCAGTATGCATATTACAATCTAGGAAAAAAGAATTAAAAAATCAAAGTTTAGATAACTAAAAGTAAATATACATTAAAATACGTGATAGACATAAGTATATAAAATATCAAAGTAATTATAAATAAATTAATCTCTCCCCCAAAAGATGAATATTATAATTTTGAATATTAAAGTTGGGTTGCTTCCTGATTACAAAAAAATTTTACAAGTTAACAGGACAGAAATATTGAAAATAAAAGGATATTTTAAAAGTTTACTAGACACGAAATTACCAAGAAGATGCAGCTATATTTATATCAAATTTTAAAAGCAAAGATAAAGAGAATCACTTCTCTTTATTAAACAATTAAACTCACCAGGATGATATAAAACTTATAAACTCATATATATCTAATAATATAGTATGAAAATACATAAAAAATTGGGAAAACTCTGAGAAAAAGTAGACCTATTGTTATACTAAGTGATTTTATATTTCCCTAAGTTAATAACAGATTAAGCAGACAAAAACAATTCAATGAGTCAGTAAGCTTACAGAAAACTTGAGGAATACCACTAACATGATTGATATAGTATATGTGTGTATGTTTACAATTTTTTACCCCAAAATGAAAAATATGAGTATTTGTAAGTATAAATTAGACATTTATAAAATCCAACCATTTACTGGATCATAAATCAAGTTTCAAAGTAGTTCAAAGATTTGCTATCATAATAATCCTATCACATTTTCTGTACATGGAGGATTCATATTGGCAATTAATAACAATTTTATAAATATTTATCAATATTTAAAAACTAAAAGCATTTCCAAATAAGTCATTTACTAGATAGAATTAATGAAAATTAGAAAATACTTAAAGTTCAATAATAATATTGCATATAAAAAAGCACTTAGATGGAAATTTGTCCTCCAAAATGTTTGTATTAGAAAGACTAAAAATTAATCCGCTAAGTATTCAACTTAGGTAGACAATGAACACAAGAACAAAATCAAAGGAAGTGGAAGAAATGAAATAATAAATGTAAAAACAGAAGATTATAAATAGAAAATGAAGACAAAACAAATATAATTCGTCAGTTAAAAAGAGATAAATAAATTGATGATTGCTATATCTCTAATATGCAACAGGCACTGTGCTGTCTTCTTAGTATGATACTATCATTATATTTCTAGATTGGTCAAGTATAATTATATCCTCACTTCATGTTAAATGACTTAACAAAGTTCACATGGTTAGTAAGGTGGATATTAAAATATATGTCTCTCAGATCCAAAGCCTGTGGGGCTTTTTCTAATATAATTTAAACATGTTCACATTTCTTTATCAAAAAAGGTATTGCTTGAATTCTAGTCTCCTTAGTTCATGCATTACCAGCTGCATGTGATAAAAGAAGTCAAAATAAATTAAAAAGCAAACAAACAATTTTCACAAATTGAAATTTGGAGGACCAAATCATAAAGCTATCCATAACCCTATTACTCATAGTGTAATTAATGGACTGGTATAACCTGGAAGATTGTTAAAAATGCATAATCTCAGTCCTGAACATGTTCTGTCTAATGTGATGGACCAGAGCTTAGCCAACTGCCACCTGACAGAACTAAGGAAGGTACAATTTTATTAAATTTTTAAGCCATAAAATTGGCCTTCTATTAGTAAAGAACACAGATTTTAATCGGCAACTAGTTCCCTTTGCCACTGACTATTTAAAAAGGAGAAAAAGAAGAAACCTAAATTTAACAAATTAGACTATGTTCAGTTGAAGTCAAGCATCAGAATGACAGGGAGTCTGAAAAATCAAAAGATATAAAGAGTGGCTAAAGGTACCAGGGACATTTTGACCTGAGAAAGTGACCTGACACTCGCCATCCAATATGCAATTAATTGCTTAACTAAAGCGGCCATAAACAAAATCAGTAATTAAGAGTAATAAAGGGGCAGAATTAAGCTCAATACAAATAAAGATATTTTATTAGGAGGTATCCAGTCACAAAACTAGTAAAGCTAGTCAAAATGCACCATATCCTAAAGAATGTCACAACAAACTGAGTGAATGTTTGCTAGGGATATTGCAGAAGGGCTATTTTCAGAAAAACTGAAGAGGCCTTCCAAGTCTATGTTCAAGTTGTAGTAATAATAATCACATAATTTCTTTACTTATCATGCCCATAATTAATCAAATTTACATAGTTAAAATTTAGCTAGTTCATCTATATCTGTTGCCTAAAACTGGTCTGTAATGGAAAATGCTTAAACATTCTCATATTGTGAAATCATCGTACACTTGCTCATGTGTGATCATTTTCAAGAGGAATGTCATTTCTAGAAAATATCCAGCACTAGATCCACATGTTTTCAATAACTTTTATCAAATTATAAATATATTTACTGAAGTTCAATATGTTGTCATTATGATGTCAGATTAAAAATAAAATGTGAGCTTTTATTTCTTTTTTAAGTAGATTTGGTCATAAAACACGATTGCTTCCACTGTAATTTATTTTCCAATTAATTGCATAATTAAATCTCAAACCACAAGAGAAAATACTCTGTTTCAAGCTGCATATTAGCCTATGGTTTTCATTATATCAACTGACATAATGAGCAAAGTAGTAATTATCATGAAATAGGCCAGTGCTGTACACATAACTCTTTTTCCACAAAATGCATGAATAGCTAACATGACTAAGTACCTAAATAAAATCTCCTGTCAAAAATTCATTAAACGAATATAGTGTACATATTCAATGTACAACATTTTAAAGAGACCTAGATACAAGACAGATGAATTACAAAAAGACTGATATCACCTCTGGAAGTTGCTTATAAACATGGGAATACGATCCATATTACAGTCACTATTACTTATTTCCATATACTAAAGCATATCCCTTATCTATTTTTCATAACTATGTTACTACTATATAGGTACAATATTATCCCATAATATACAGTTATTCCTTTATATAGAATCCAGTGATTTTTGTTTATAAATTAAGAAAAACCTTTCATAGCTCAAGATGAGAAACGAAAACATTTAGATGTATGTGATGTCTCATAGCTACATATGAAAACAGAACTTTCAAACTGGTATATCAATATAGCATAATCAATCATTCAATCTATCAACAAGTGCTCACTAAGCTTCGAATCTATGTCTATAGTAAAGATTAAATTACAATGAACTCTTTTTTTCCCTTTAAAAAAGTAGAACCTGTTCCATATTTGGATATTAAGGAAATTATCTAAATCTCATTTTCCAGGTATAATGGATTGTGGACTAATAATAAACTAGCAGAAAGAGTCACATGTAAATAGGAAAGGAGCAAGTAAGAAAAAACTATGCATAATTTAACCCATTCTATTTGAAGATCTATATGATTTTGTATTTCAATATTTTATTGTCTGTATTTGTTTGTTATAGATATACCTTTTTTGATATGTTGTAAAATTTACAAGAACAGATGTACTATTAAATGAGAGTGACTAGGTGTAATCTATGCTCACATCTTATTTAATGTTTATGGCTTCTCTCTTAACAAAGCATTGTTAAAGATAAAAACAAGAAAACTTAGATTGAAATTTTAAAATAAAGTAATATACTAATCAATAACAAAAATTCAGACTAACAAAAATATTTACAAAGATGAATATGAAGAAACACATATTGAATCACTGCCATATATCTTTTACAGTATAGTTATAAATTATAAACTCCAGGAGTTTGCCCCAGAAAAGCATATTAATTTGAATTTCAGCAGGAATGATGATATTGATACACAGCATCTAGAGAACATAGTGTATTGAATGGTAATTATAATAATAGAATATAGATTAGACAAATAACATTTATTTACTTGACGGGTCTTTGAAAAATCAAACTGACGTTTATTTATTTATTTAAAACAGAGTCTCACTTTATCACCCAGGCTTGAATGCAATGGCATGCTCTTGGCTCACTACAGCCTCAACCTCTGGGGTTCAAGCAGTTCTCATGCCTCAGTCCTCCAAATAGGGGGAATTACAGACATACACCACTATGCCTGGCTAATTTTTGTATTTTGTGTTTTAGAGATGGGGTTTTTGCCATGTTGCCCAGGCAGTCTCGAACTCCTGAGCTCAAGCCATCTGCCCACCTCGGCCTCTCAAAGTGCTAGGATTACAGACATGAGCCACTGTGCTCTGCCTAAATTGATGAATTTTAAATCTAATAATTAAAAGCAGGTGTTTGTACTCCTAAATTAATTTCCAATTCAAAACTGTCTTAGATTCAATAAATGTAATATTTTACAGAATTTGAAGACTCTTTGGAAGATATATCTTCTACAAATTATATTATTCTGAGGATCAACAATATTCTGAAAATCCAGTAGTCTTTCAGCTATGCTTAATACTCTTTTACTCTCAACATATTCAACAACTTGTACTGTTGAATTTTATAACTGTCACAAAATGAAGCTAATTATAAATTTCAAAAAGGTGTATGAACATAAAATACTAAATTTTAGTCCTAAATACTAAAATTTAGAACACATTAGACAGAGAGCACTCATTGCAGATATTGACTTGCCATTTAAATTATGGGTATAAAATATTTTTGAGAATTTTGGAAGAGGAAAATGACAAAAGGATAATGAGTCTAAAAGCTTTTTGTGTTTTTGATTCTAAAAGAATCCATTAAATTCCATAAATAAGATTCCATTCTAGTATTTTTGAACTAAAATACTAAATTTTAGTTGTAAAATACTAAAATTATTTATGCTCACAGTTGCCTTACGCAGTATCAAATTTTTGAAGGTAATGTCGTCATAGGATCTATATCATTTTCAAATACCTAAGTCCTTGGAGAGATCCTTAAAAGAGAAAAACTGAAAAAAGAAAGAAATGTATATTGTTTTAAAACATGGGACCTGGTATTATTAAATTAGATTCAATTGAGAAGAAATATAACCTTTTTGGTTTATATGTAAAACTCTGAAATATGTGACATTTTAGAGATCCACTTAAAACTTATGTAGTCCAGTGAAATAAATAGATTGATATGTATTCCAGTGATATATGTAATCCAGTGAAACCAACTGATAGCATAAATGCTGCTTGTACAATGGGGACTTCATGTATAATCTAATTTTGAATATAGAAACAGCTTTAATACATAATTTCTAGGCCAAGAAACACTAAGTATAATTAAGTGTTGAATTCAGTGATTTTAGTGCTGCAATAAAAATGGGAGCAGAGAGATTTATGAAACAATCAAAATATTAAAAATGAAAATAAAAATACAGATTTTTAACACATTTTCAGCAAACTAATTTCTTCTAAGCTTGTCTCCTGATATGGCCTAAACCACTGGCATTGCTGGTTAATCACTTTCGGGGGAAAACAAAAAGAAACTACTTCAAGATCATAGGCATTCTATTTTACTATAAAAGTTTATGCTCTGAAATGTTTCAAAGTTAGCAGTCTTGGTAACATTAATTCACTACAAGAACCAATGATCAGATTCATGAGTAAACCAGAGGAATAAAACATAATTAGTTACCACCAATGTGCAGAGACATTGTAAATGTGATTAAAAGTTTGTGTTTTAATTATAAATCCTATTAACCTATTTCAGTGTCTGAGAATCTTTCAACTTCATTAGTCTATGGTATAAGAAATCTGTTTTTATTTGTGTGAGTGGGTGTGCAGACACTACATATAAATTAATTATTTTCTGGATTCAGTAAAATACATTAACCCTCATAAATCCATTTATTTCACACTAGCTGGAATGTCAAGTATATAGATCACAAGACCAGAACAAAGCAGAATTTTTCCATGCTTCTGCAACCCCTATATCTCTCTTCTTTGTATTTTTTTTTCATTTAGTTCTGAATTTCATCTTGATGATTCCTCTTAAGGCAAATAGTTTTCTAAGATCCTTTCTTCAAAAAAGAGTTAGGCCTTCAAATTTGTCCATAAATAACAATCCAACCAATCTCTTAGAATCCAAAACACAAAGAGCTTTTAGACTCTTATTTCTTTTGTCATTCTTCTCTTCCAAAATTTTCAAAAATATTTTATACCCATGATTTAAATGACAAAATAGACAATATCTGCAATGAGCACGCGTGCTCTCTCTCTCTCTCCCCACCTTTATTTTTCTATCTTCCACGGTGTTGCCTTCCTTCTCCAAATCATTTTCTCTGATAATAAGAGGAGATTCTTTCACCACAAATGTAGATAATTTTCCTGTTTACCCATTACATCCAAATCAATCAGCTGGGAGGAAAAAATTGTTCATTCAACCTCAAACTATAGGTATATACAGTAAAAAATATTGTCCACCTTATTTTTAAGGAAGCTATATTTTAAAATTCAAGTCAACAGCAGATGCCATGGCATGTTTACTGTAATGTAAGAATACCCACCCTTCTTGCCAATCAGATAGTGAGGCTGTCATTACAATGTTGAAAACCAAGTGAAGATATACAGTATTTAACATTCAACAGATGGTGAAATTATAAAACAAGTCCAAAGCACAGTAATAACAAATGGTCTTTATAGTGTGGAGCTGAGATGCAAGTGATTCAGGTTCTGAAAAAGAAAATGCCAAATTAATTTATTTGTAACTCTCAACTCCTTGGCTTGATTGGATCGAAAAAGCAGATTACTGCCATTTTATTCCTCTTGGTTCCTTCATTGTCATTATTTTGATTCTGTGTCAGCATCCTAGATGACACTTAAATGGACTGAACTAGTACAGAGCTTAAATAACTGAAACTAATGAAGACCTGTAGTCATAACCAGACTGCCCACACTTTTGTAGACACCCATCAGAAATAAAGAATCATAATTATTTTATAGTGCCACTTTCCACTTTCAGTTACAAGTCTCACATTCTTCTTTGAGTTTGGGGTGTATCTATTCATGATTTTTTAAAAAGTTGGATAATTCATATGTATGGGGAAAGGTATATGTCTTTAGATTTCTAAGTAAAAAATATTGGAAAATGTTCCTCAAAGGTTTTTCAGATGATATATAGAGCTCTTTGGGAGCTCCTTGAGAGTGGCGGAAGTGTTTTCTTTCTCTTTATTTCTCAAAGCATATTTAGGTGCTCACCAAATGTTGGGTGTTTTAAGTCAGGTAAATTACTTGAAAGGACTATTAAATTGAACTGAATAGACTTCCTAATTGCATCTGCAATAGAAAGGGCATTCAAGCCAGGACTTGAATCTCTGGGGATCAATAATCTGTTATCTTTTCAGGATAAAATGAAGACATGATTAATACTGATGTTGGTCTTTGGTTTTTCCTTTCCATCATTTACTTTGTTTTCAAATGCAAGAGTAAATAAAATTATTCAAGCACTAAAACCTGAAAAAAAGCAATAGAGAAAGCATAGCTACCGTATGAATACAGAACTAACTTCTATATACACACTGATGCACCTGGAAAGCAAATTTACATAGATATATGAAAAAAGCATTACATATCCCCCATCTCTGCCACTTTTAATACCAAAGTTTGATACGCATCCCTCCATAACTTCTTTATGCATAAATATTATGTTTTTATACACACATATCCATAGATTATTTGTCTTTTGTTTGTTGATATTTTATACAGGCTTCAATCTTCATGGGAAAACAAGTTTGTTTGATGATTGATCCAGGTAGTTTCCTGAAACAGCCCGGCCATGAACTAGCTGGGGCCAGGATTTTCCTCCTCTTCCAGCAAAGGGTCCTTCCAGCTTTGAAGGATCTCAACTTCTTTCAATGTGTCCAGTTGGGAGGCAGTTGGCATTCTCATTACTCCCTTACTAGCTGATATCCTGATTCAGACTATCTTTCCAAACTCATACTGTTTCCCCCCATTTTTGAGGTCACTTTCATAATCATCTCTCATAAAATAAGAACACCAAAGCAGTAGGTAACTTTCCTGGAACAAATTTCCTTGGTGTGCCCTGCTGTGCCCAGAGAAGGAAGCATGTATTCTGAAGAACTCAATGAAAACTGGGGACTTGTCTGTATCTGTGATCTGCCCATTAGCTCCTATCAGAGCAAGGTGACACTTCTAGTGTTTTGCCCAAAACTTCTGCTCATCAGTGGCATCAAATGCAGGGTGAGCGCCACTACCTACTTAAAGCATTTAACTGAACACATTAACAAAGCGAGATATTTCTCTGGGGTTACAGCAGGTCGTAGTGAAGATAATAGCCATATGGTCTTGTGGTCTGTCAGGCAGTGATGCCCTAAAGTAGGTGAATCACTTGGCTGTGGTAGAGTACCTATACTCTTTAATAAAACGGCTCTTGAGTTTTCTATTTTATTTATTTTGAGGCAACAAGAGCTTCTGGATCACAATAAACTCCTCAATGAAAATAAGTTTTCTCCTACCTGTTAATGATTAGCAATGAGTAGATTTGTTAAGTGCTTCAAAAATTAGTAATTGCCATTCATTTAACCCATCTAATAAGCCAGGTCCTGTTTAGGAAAATGACATATATCATTCACTAATCACTTAATACAAAACTATTGAGTATCTACAGTTTACCAGGCACTAGCTTAGGCAATGGAGATATGATATCCTAATAAGAAACCTAGTTTAATAAATAAATGCTTATAAGACAGAGAGACAGAATAGGCACAGGATGATTCAGGAAGAATGTCTAATTGTTAATTAAAAGAGTAAGGCAAGAGTTGGCCAAGCAGGGATGTGAGGAAAGACATTCCAACAGAAAACAACATTTGCAGAAGCCTGTAAGGCATATCTGCCAAACTTACGGAAATGGAACAGGCTATGCAAAGAACAGAGTCATGAGAGATAAGGCTCAAGAGGTAAATCAGTGGCCAGAAAATGAATGGTCATGTAAAATATGCTAAACATTTTTGATAAGGGGAGCTGTACAAGAAAGTAAAATTAATGAAGTTAAAAGATACAGAAGGTCAAATAGAAAGGATTTAGTGATTGGATATTCTCAGTCATGAAGATGGAGGGTTAATGATATTACCCCAAGGTCTAAGTTTGGTAACTGGTGGGATGGAGACTTCATTCATAAGGAAAAGAAGGGAAAGCTAAACAATGGTACAGGTTGCTTTTATTGGTGAGAAAAAACAGAGAGAGGATTCTGTTTTGGAAAAGTGAGTTTGAAATACTGTGGGACATAAAAGTAGATGCAGCTGGTGGTAGTTAGATATATTAGGCTGAAATTACAGAAGATATTTGTGTTGATGATTTAGATTTGTAGCTGAAAAATAAAGACAACTGAGAAAGCATGGACAGGAAAGTAGGAGGGGAAACGCAGTATCATAGAAGCCAATTAATAAGATATTTTATTTCCCTAATTACACAAGTTATATATGCTCCTTATACTATGATCCAAGTAATAAAATGTGCATTAAGAATGAATAATGTTTCCTCTGCCTGACACAATCTAAATCACAAAAAGACATTAGTAACATTTTTATGGATATCTCACTGGACATTTTCTATGCATATATAAATACACACATCTATATGCATAAACATGCACATTTACACAGCAGGGATCATATCATATATTCTGCAACTTACTTGTTTTATTTAAAAGATTGTGGATATATTTCACTATCAGTACATAGAGATTTATAATATTATTTTTAATGGTTGGATGATATTCCATTGTATGAATATAGCATAGTTAATATTTTAAATTTATATTTAAATGTTTATTATAGAAATAATTCAAAGACATTGTGAAAAAAAAAACAGGAAAAAAAAAACTTATACTCCTCCTCCTCTACCTCAGAGTCAACCAGTGTTAATCTTTTACTCTTTAGGACATCTGGAGGTTAAGTTTTCAAATATGACACTTAAAATTTTATTATATCACTATCAGCTTTAGATCTCCATTATTTGCCACCTTTAAAGATGAAAAATTTAGGGATTTTATGCAATCCCTCATCTCCCTTTCCCTCTACATCCAAATGTTTGTGAGGTAATCATTTTAATTTCTTCTTGGGTTTTCACTTTTTAAAACTTTCTTTCTTTACATGACAAATTGTAATTTGTTTTTTTAAAGCTAGCACTTAATATTATCTATTTTACCCTGGATTAAAAGAAAGAAAATTAGCTCCTTAAGCTCTATCTCTTCTTCCATTTCTTAAAAAATTTTAAGAAAAATTATTAAAGGCTTATAACTTTTATATTCTCTTCTGTAAATATGCATCCTAGAGAGAATTTTCTGTTTCTATAGCTTAATACAAAAAGGTTAAACCACAGTGCATAATTTAACATGTGATTATGAAAACATTATGTACCACAGAATTAAAAAGTTAGATTGAACCCATACAGATGTAAGAACAAGCCATTGAAAACTTGTTTCTAACTTCCTTCCCATCTTCTGGATAAGATTCACTAGTTACTCTATTTTTGTATTCTATATTGTCTCATTTTTTGGAGTAGGGTAATATCTTTTTATTTTCTGGAAAACTCCCTAAAATGATTGTTTTCACAGAGTAAATATACATAATGATATTTCTTAGTTATTCTATGCCTGAAAAAGTGTATAATTTACACTCACATTTGATTGATAACACATCCAGTTGTAGAACTCTAGGTTTAAAACATTTTTTTTCCTCTCAGACTTAGGAAGTCATTGTTCTCAGCTTCCATGTTGCTGACGAGAAGTCTGATGTCTTTCTGAGTGCCAATCCTTTGAAATCAACATAATGCAATATACTTTGTTTTATTTCTTTCTAAATAGTTTTAAGGTTTTTCTCTTTAATCTTGATATTATGAAATCTTTACTGTTTGAGTCATTTTGCCTGATGTTGTTCAGCAATTGAAGACTTAGGTTTTCTACCCATGTATACAGTACATCAGATAGGACAAACTAGTGTTTCTCTACTCTCCATCTAGCACTCCTTTTGCAGGCTCTTTTTCCCATTTTTTTGTTACTTAACTTTCCTCATAATCATTTTCTTCTGTTTCTTTTCTGTCCAAATTCTGTCAAATTTCCTTGATTTTTTTCTTTCAGATTACTTATTGCTATTTTTTGAGATAATTTGTTCTGCTATATATCTTAACTATGTTGATTTTTACCTTTTGGACTTTGGCTATCTTTTTTATTTCCACACTCATTTATTAAATTTATAAACAATTTTTCCAATAGATTCAATTTACACCTAAATATTTATAAGGGCAATTAGAATTATTGTTAAGGTTTCTTTTGTTTCGTTTTTTTGTTCTCTGCATTATCTCTATTTCCTCCAGGGTTGATTTGTTTTGGTTTGTTTTTAGTTCATCTTGGATCTTTCTCTTGATGATGTTGTCTTCAGATGTCATGCTGTTTGTCATTCATAAATATAAACGTACTATGTTAACAAGTGTTGCGAGCCAAATGTGTTTTCTCACCAGTTGTAGATGTCTCTTCTAGATGATTACTCCCTTGAATTGGAATATCAATTGCAATTTCTATAGAAATATTGAGGTATGTCAGCAGGTAATCTTCTTACAGTTTGAATAGATAAAAAACAGGAAATCAGGCCGGGCGTGGTGGCTCATGCCTGTAATCCCAGCACTTTGGGAGGCCGAGGCGGGCCAATCACAAGGTCAGGAGATCGAGACCATCCTGGCTAACACAGTGAAACCCCATCTCTACTAAAAATACAAAAAAAAAAAAAAGAAGAAGAAGATAAGCTGAGCTTGGTGGCGGGCGCCTGTAGTCCCAGATACTTGGGAGGCTGAGGCAGAAGAATGACATGAACTCAGGAGGCAGGGATTGCAGTGAGCCAAGATAGTGCCACTGCACTCCAGCCTGGGCAACAGAGCGAGACTCCATCTCAGCAACAACAACAACAAATAAAAATAATAATAATAATAATAATAAAACAAACAGGAAACCAGACTCCTAAACTTGTTAGAGTAAGGAGGCTGTAATTGGGCACAGAAGGAATCATTTTACTGCTGTATGAAGCTATGTTTCCTTTCATTTTGTTTTTTTGTTGTTTTATGAGTCTCCAGCAGGGGTTAATATATCTAACAAAGTTTTAATGGAACAGAACCATGCACATTTGTTTATGTATTGCCTATGGGTGCTTTCTTGCTGTAATGACAGAGTTGAGTAGTTGTAACTACAAAGCCTAAACACTTACTACACGATCCTTTGTTTAACCCACTTATGCCTAGTGTTCCATTAGTGGAGTGCTAAGCATGTGGGAGTTACTTATATCCTACTGCTCAAGGTCATTGCCAAGGTCTGATTTTTCACTCATGCAAAAATTCAAAAAATTGCAATCTCTGGCATAAATGGGTTAAAAAGTTTGCCAACTCTTGATCAAAGCTACCCTTAACTTCTGTGATACTTCTTTCTCACTCTCTAATACTCAATAGTAGCAGTGCCCACAAAGATTACTTTCTGGTTTTAGGGAAGAATTCTCAGGATTTATCTGGATGTCAAAAACTCCAATTGCTAGATACTTGGTTTACAATGGAACAGGAATGGAATGCATCTCTTTCAGATGTTTCTAAAGGCATTTACTTCATAAATTAGCTGGTTGATTTGCACTGGTCTTTGCATTTGCTGACTCTGAAGTTGAAGCATCTCTGGACTCCCTTGGGAGGCCCCTGCTTATATCTGGTATCATTTGCTCCAATTTTTGCAGGATATTCTACATCAATACTATGTAGTCTGCTTTCTATATTCCAACTATCACATAAACATTTCTGATCCATTGCTTGCATTTGTTTATGTTTATTATCATTATAATGATGTCATACTGTCTGTTTTCTTTCTTTCTTTCTTTCTTTTAGAGATACGGTATCACTATATAACCCAGGCTCAAAGTGGTGCAATGATAGCACACTGCAGCCTCAAACTTCTAGGTTCAAGCAATCCTCCTGTCCCAGCCTTCTAAGTAGCTGAGACTAGAAGTGCATGCTACAATGACTGGCTTGTTTTTGTGAAATTTCTGATGGGTCTATGAGAACTTTGGAAAGATATGAGCTAGATTTTTGTGCTCAAGATGTCATCTGGAACATGAAACTTAAAAAAATGTTTTACAAGGAGGAATAAACAATATTGCTAAATACTGCAGAGACTTCAAGTCAGATGTGGGTAGAAAAGTGGCTCTAGATATAGAAACAAGGATGTCATTGGATACCTTGGAGATAGAAGGTTAACCGACATAGTGAGGGAAGAGGGCCGAGAACAGCAACTTAAGGAATGGCTGAGATTTGAAGAAAACAAATAACGTGAACACATGCAACACTTTAAAGTTTGACTTGAAGAAGAGTAATAGGCCTACATGTGGCTGGAGATAGGTGATTAAATTGTAGACTTCTGTTAACTTATTTATTGTTGCTGCTGTTCTTTTTTGGGAGAGAAGAGAATACATCAAATTTAAAATTGGAAGAAGCCTTGAGACAGAAAGGAGATTAAAAAAGAGTGACAGGGAATACTTTATTAAATGTATCCTTGAAAAAGCAGAAAAGAATAGAATCCTGGCACAGATAAAATAATTCACTTTAGGTAAGATGGCAGGAAGGAGAAAAGGCAAAAAATGAAGGATGTGGACGCAATCTAGAAATTGATGGCAGGACATTGCAAAGGTTTTCATTCTATTGCTTTTATTTCCTACATGAAGTACAAAGAGTATGTTAGGTATTAGCTAACCTAAGAAATTCAAAGGCAGTTGGAACAGCTGCCACAGATAATGGAAGATAGAGAGAACTTGGATAATACTGAAGTACTGGGGAAATACTGAGGTTTCAATTGAGGATAGGTATCATTGTTTTGTAGTGACACAAGCTTCAGTTTGTAATTTCTATAATAGGTTTACACAGCCTGAGTAAGAGTACAAAAGAGGCCAATAGTTGGAGTTTCGCCCAGCAGGGGAGTGGGGGATTAGCAGGAGACTAACTGATATTTGGCCATGATGTCTAAAATGTATAGCGAAGGAAGCAGAATTAAAGGTGACTAACAGAGATCAAAGTAGAGGATTTAGGGACTGAGTACCCCTGTGGTAAAAAAAAAAAAAAAAAAAAAAAAAAATGCAACACAGGGCAAAAACACGGAGTGAGAGAAAAGAAGCTGGGATTACAGTAAAATGCTTAAATATAAAATAATAGATAAATCACTTCTATGCCATGAGCCCTTCCTTGTGTAGCTGTGGAGATGAGTTGTCTAGTTAAATTCTCACATCAAGTTGAAGAATTATTATGAACTTCCTCTCAGAGATGAGAAAATCTCAGAAAGGAAAGAAAAGAATCTGGAATTTGGAATGCCAAAAAGTAAAGAATTTGGAAGGCCAAAAAATAGAGTCTGGAATCTCAATACCAAAAAGTAAAGAAACTGGAAGTTGCAAATTATAGGTGTTTTTCCAGAAAGACTTATGTTTTTTGAACTCTCTCCATGTCTCAATAAGACTTCCGATGAGAAAGGAGCCATTATAGAACTGAGATTCTAGGCCGGGCGCAGTGGCTCATTCCTGTAATCCCAGCACGTTGGGAGGCCAAGGCAGGCAGATTACCTGAGGTCATGAGTTCAATACCAGCCTGGCCAACAGGGTGAAACCCCGTCTCTACTAAAAATACAAAAATTGGCTGGGTGTGCTGGTGAGCACCTGTAATCCCAGGTACTTGGGAGGCTGAGGCAGGAGAATCACTTGAACCCAGGAGGCAGAGGTTGCAGTGAGCCAAGATGGCTCAACTGCCCTCACACTGGGTGACAGAGCAAGCCTCCATCTCAAAAAAAAAAAAAAAAAAAAGAGAGAGAGAGAGAGAATTGATGCTCTAGTTTGCTTCCATGGGGCTTCAAATCCTGGAGCAAATCACTCCCATCCCTTCCTACACTATCTATGTACCTTTCCAGACAATTTCAATAAAGAACATGACCCCTCATTTGAGAACTCTCAGATCTGGAGGGACTTTTAAATTTGCAACTAAGTTCTTTTAAGGGCACTTTAAAGAGGGATATTTTGGAATTTTCTTCAATTAAAATCTCATTTTAGATTCTAAGGATCTTCCCTAAGTTATGAGAATACATGTTATGATTCAGATATATAGCTATGCCTACTCACTGGGACTTTTTCCCTATAAATATTGTGAAATAAAGCATCATACATTTTGGTGGTATAGAGAGAATCACTGAGTAATAGACCTCACCAAATAAAGCATTTTTATTTTAGAAGCATAAGTAAAACCTAAGAAGACTCTGGATTTATTTTCAGGAAAGGTTTCAAAATTGAAAGACTGGGATGCACAACAGTAAAGCAGTAGCTGTGTTTTAATAAATGAAAACAATGCTAATGAACATATAATAAATCCCTGTGCGATAGTGACTGGAAGAATAGTACAGAGTGAAATGGAAAAATCCACTGTTTATTCCTGATTCTTAAAAAAAAAAAAAAAAAAAAAAGCCAATTAATACCTCCTCTTTGCTAATGCACTTTGGTTTGTTTGTTTTTCTGTTTGAAGATATTTTAAGAAGGCAAGGAAAAGGATAACAAGATTTAAGTGAGAGGAGAAGCCTGATAGTGAAACTGGAAGGCGCCAAAAATAGCATTCCCAGGTGTATTTGTAAATGTGTTTTACATGCCGAGAATCTGTCCCTTGTAATGCTCATGGGCTAAGAGCCATTTGTCATAGCAACCTTCATCAACCGTCCTAGGTGAATACTTTCTACCTTGTTTAGCTTATCACTTCACTGCATTTATTTCCTTCAAAGTATCTGTTTAAATACCTGTTTTGTTTTTAGTTACTCTTACTTCCTTGTGTCTTAAACCCTATTTTAACTATATAAGCTATTAAATCAGGAACAATGCTATTTTTGTGCACTATTGTCCACCAAGAACCTTACAAACAGTATGCACTTGATATCATTTGTTGACTTAACTAATGAATTTGCCATGCTCCTCAACTTGATGGCAACAATTTTCAAATTAAGACTTACTGTGTCACTTAATGACTGTATTTGGGCATAGGTAACAGATCTTACAGTGGCTAATCCAAAGGGGATCACTGTTTTCTGTGTTTTAGTTTGTTTTATGTTTTTTTGATGTATCACATATGCCCCTTTTGGTTATATACCAAGCAGTGGGAAGGCTAAATTATATGATACATCTACTTTTAGTTTTTCAGAAACTTCCATACTGTTTTCCATAATGGCTATACCATTTTACATTCCCACCAACAGTGTACACGTGGTCGCTTTCTCCACATCCTTGCCCACATTTAATTGCTGTCTTTTTTATAATGGCCATTTTAACTGGAATAAGATGATATTGTATTGTGGTTTTGATTTGCATTCCTGTGGTGATTAATGATGTTGAGCATTTTTTTCATACACTATTGGCCATTTGTATGTCTTCTTTTGAGAAATGTCTATTCAGGTCTTGCCCATTCTTTAATTGGATTATTTGGTTTATTGCTTTTGAGTTGTTTCAGTTCCTTAATATAGTCTAGTAATTAATCCTTTGTCAGATGGATATTTTGCAAATATTTTCTCCCATTTTGTAGACTGTCTCTTCATTTTATGTTTTTCCTTTGCTGTGCATTTTAGCTTGATATAATACCATTTGTCTATTTTTGCTTTGGTTGCTTGTGCTTTTGAGCTCTTACCCAAAAAATCTTTGCCCAGGCCAATGTCCTGTAGCATTTCCTCAATATTTTATTCTAGTACTTTCACAGTTTCATGTGTTACATTTATGTCTGTAATCTATTTTGAGTTAATTTTTGTATATGTTGAAAGATGGAGATCCAGTTTTATTCTTCTGCATATAGATATCCAGTTTTCTCAGCACTATTTATTGAAAAGTGTTCCTTTCTCAATGTATGTTATTGGTGCCTTTGGTAAAATAAATTGGCTACAAGTGCATGAATTTATTTCTGAGTTCTCTATTCTGTTCCATTGATAAATGTGTCTGTTATTATGCCAGTACCATGCTATTTTGGTAAATATAGCTTTGTAGTGTAATTTAAAATCAGGTAGCTTGATACCTCCAGCTCCGTTCTTTTTGGCTCAGAATTGCTTTAGGTTTTTGAGGTCTTTTGTTGTTGCATACAAATTTTAAGATGACCTTTTTCTATTTCTGTGAAGAAAGTCATTGGTATTTTGACAGGGATTGCACTGAATGTGTAGATCACTTTGGGTAGCATGAATATTTTATTTTCATATAATAACATGTGGCCAGGCACGGTGGCTCACACCTGTAATCCTAGCACTTTGGGAGGTCAAGACAGGTGGATCGCCTGAGGTCAGGAATTCGAGACCAGCCTGGCCAACATGGTGAAGCCCTGCCTCTTCTAAAAATACAAAAATTAGCAATGTGTAGTGGCTGGCGCCTGTAATCCCAGCTACTCGGGAGGCTGAAGTAGGAGAATCCCTTGAACCTAGGAGGCAGAGGTTGCAGTGAGCTGAGATTGCGCCATTGCACTCCAGCCTGGGCGACAAGAGTGAAACTCCATCCCCACCCACCCCCCCCCCCAAAATTAAAAATTAAAAAAAATAGTGTTCAGGGTAAATAGTTCAGGAAACGTATGACAAGTCTACAACTCACCACTTGCCCTGGGATCCTTTGATTTTTTTTTTATCCCATCCTTAGAATCCTTCACAAGAGCTGCTGGAAAAATGAAAAATTACTTTCAGTGGCAAAAACCACAATTACTTTTGTACCAACCTGATAGTTTTCATGTATTTGTTTAACATGGGAAGATTTCAAAAGTATCAAAAATCTGTTAATAAGAAATAAGTTTGGGCAAATAATAGTCTCATACTAGAATGTTTCTTGATTGATATACAAGCCAGAAAAACCCTAATAAAACATTATCATCGCCTGGTCTGTCTCACTCCAACAAGCAATAATGAGCCATTATAGACTGTTCTATGTAGGAAACCAAATTTTTATCACAAGAAAGTCCAGAGAGTACAGAGTTAGAGCAAATAGAGGGCTAAATGAATTAAATATTTAATGGCAGGATAGGCCAGCCTGGTATGTACATACCAACTTTAGGGATGGTTTTTCCAATTAGATTTAAATATTCAGGTTGTTGACAAAGACATCCTCTCCTCTAGACCATATTTGTATTGACACAGTCAAGCTATTAATTCTGAGATCCTCTTTTTTCCATACTTCATTTTATGACTAACTCTTTTTTGATGGGTACATTCTTTCTTTTGATATTTTACTGTCTTCAGTTATAATAAGTTTAGTCTTAACAATTGCAGAAGCTAATCTTTCTCTTTCAGGGAAATTTGCATGTCTGTGATCTGATGCATTTACTTCACAGTTTAACTGTCAGAAAGTAATTTTGTTTCCACTTTTTCCAAGTTCTCCTGGAACTTTCCAGCACAGTCGTAAAACATTGACAAATAATGTGAACATGGTTTTCGATCTTAAAGTTGACTAATAAATATTAACCATAAAATTTCCTTCAATGTTTGTTTAATTTTTCTCTCAATTGCCCCTGAGGCTGATGAATTTTTCCTTATAGTATTTTAGGAATAAAGATTCTTCTGCTCATGTTCTAATATCAATATTGGCTTCCCCTTGGAGACTTTTGATAAACATGTTATTTTCTTAATATAAGACTTTTTAAATGTCTGAGCATCTGGTTGCTTAACATTCACCAACATATTATCAATTACTTCTCTTTTTAAGAGTAAAGAATTTGAAATTTGAATGTTCCAATTTCAGACTGGCCTTATATTACTAATTGTGATTTTATGTAACTGTCTTGACATCCCTGAACTTCATTTTCTTTACCAGTGATATAGCTGCCAACTCTATCACACACCACTGTTTTAAAGATCAGATCAGATTATATAAGCATGAGAACAAATAGAGTGGAAAGATAATCTTCTTTTAGGCAAGAATTTCTACGTGTTGCTTAACTCCAAAGCTCTATAATTCTGGGTAAAATAACTTTAAATGCAATTGTCTGTTTGAATGCACCCTATGTAAATATCTAGCCACAGCTATTTCTTTAGTGGTTTGGATGGAAGCTGGATGTGCAAATTGTGGTACGTGAGGTGTGTATGTAAGACCTTTTAAAATACAGGAGAAATTCAAAGTGAAGAGAACGGAATAAAGACTGAAAGTTGAGGGTGAAGGAATACTGCTCCTAGAACTGCCATATTCTAGAACTCTGAGACATCTGAAAATTCTAAATTTAAACTTAGCCCTCTAGGTTCTTGTGAACATATGTTGGTCAAAGTATGAAGACAGAGCCTATTTTATTTAACAACTTGCTTATTTGATAAATTACTTTAAATAGGCATATGAAATTTTAAAATTAAGCGTGTAACTGGATTGTTTGTAACTGAAAGGATACATGCTTGAGGGAATGGATACCCCATAATCCATGCTGTGCTTATTTCAAATTGCGTGCCTGTATCAAAACATCTCATGTATCCCATAAATATATACAGCTACTATGTACCTATAAAAATTAAATAATAATAAAAGCAATAAAATAAAATAAATATTGAGGCATATGATATATACCCTTGCCCCAGGCACAAAGATATTATCGGCAGGCTTGCTTAGTCTTTCTGTATTTCTATACTTAGAAAATATCAACATTTAAATATAGCCCTGTAGAAGGAGGGGTATCCCTATCTCCTTAATTCACAGGGGATATAATCGAGCTAGTGTTATTAGGTACAAGTCACCACAAACAAGACAGGAAGAAATGTGTGCAGATATAAGATATGCTTTTCTTCTGCTTCAAAAAGCGGTCAGTTAAGAAAAAATTTAAACTTAATGGAGAAGTTCTTGAGACAGACTCTCTGAATGTAAAGACAAGCCAACTGTGACCAAGGAAGTCATTGTGCAAATGTCCAGATCAGAAAAGTACTCTAAAATGTTGTGTGGAACACATATCCCTTGTAATGTCATTGCTTCTTCAGTTAGGTTCACAACTTTGTGTTTTTTCATTTGTTTGTTTTAGTCATGGAATAGATCAATGAATCTTCTATGTTAAAAGCATCTTCCATGTTCAAGGAAGTTTTTCGTATTTTTTTTTAACTTATATTACTTTATATTTTGGGCTATTTTTGCCTTCATGAACAATAACATAGCACCAATGACTATGATTAGACATGATTGGGTGCATGTGTATATGTCTATTTTGGTAGCTGTCTGCATTTTTTTGCATTAATTTTTACTTAAAACTAGGATTCTATTTTGTACCGTGTACTTTTAATTCACGGATTTATATTATAAGTTGATTTAATGAAAGGGAATAATTAAAGCCCACAGTATAATAAAATCTCAGATCTACTCCTGTATATTTTACTTACCTGAAGGGTTAGAGCATGAATTACCAAGATAATCGCCTCTACTATCCACTACATATGCCTAAACAATTTAAAGTTTAAGCATTATTTTACTTTCACATTTTTGCTCCTCTTTTCTTATATAAACAAATATGTCTTTCTTCCTCTGCTTTACACCCTAGTTGTTTGTCTGGTTATCTCTTTTTCTCTTCTTGTTATGTACTACATATGTCCATGAGTTGTTTGTCTACTTAGGTTTTTTCTCTTCTGGTTATTTACTATGTATATCCATGACTAATACTCCTGTCTTTCCAATATATAAACATTTGAAGGCAAATCGTTTTCCAGAAAGATTTCCATGCATGAGTAACAGGTATTCTGAGAGTGAAATTAACCAGCTCATATTCCTCATCCCTTTATTCTGCCAAATGAGAAAACTAATCTTGTTATGTAAGAAGTCATTACTTCATCTACTCATCAGCTGTTTTTGACATGCTCCAGTTGGCTCTCAGTTTGGAAATAAAATTGCACAAGGAGGAAAATGAAGCCTGTTTCAGAACACTTTCAAGGAAGATTTGTTCCTGTAATGGGCTCTTTGCCGAAAGATACAGTTTTTAATTTGTGAGAAAATAAAAATGCAGTTCAAACAAGTGAAACATATAAAGTCAGAGGTCAAAAGACATTCTTCTTTTTATAGCAAGGAGGTTCAAACTCTGTATTAAGTGAAATTGAAAACACACACTTTTTGCTGTCTTCCACTTCTAGCAGTTTGGGCAATGTATCTGTGAAAACAACTTAAAATTAAGTCAGGTTTGGATCTGTCCGTTTTCTACATATATTAGTCTCAGAATCTACTTTTTTACCCCCAGATAAGTATTTAATATGTTAACTTCAGTCTTACTATCTCTATTTCCTTGTAATTATAGTTCTCTCCTTACCACATTCTGGCAAATGAAACATTTCTAACATGATGTATGGAATAATAAAGAATGTTTGTATAATGTTTCCCACAGTAGCTCTGGTTGCAAGAGTTTTTATAAATATTGGAACTGAGAGCAATCCCAAAGGGTATATTGAAATAATCAAGGCTCAGGAAGAACACCGAAGTCTGAGATAAGGTTACTTATCAATATCATTATTACTATTATTATTTTATTTAGATATTTATAAAAGGTAGCAATTAAAAATATAAAGACTCTGGGGAAAAAAACCCAAAAACCTTTTCTGTATGCATATCCCAGATTTTCCACTATCTAGCTGTGTGATCTTGGGCACTCAACATCTCTGTGCCTCGACAGCCCCATCTATTGAATGGAGGCATAAAAATGAAGTAGATCCTAACTCATACAGTTGCTGTGAAAGTTTAATCTATCATTACAAAGAGCCATCATTTGCTAAGCACTTGCATTGTATCAGACACTGTTCCAAGTAATTTAAAATACAAACATTTGGTAACTTTTAAGAAAGTCTTAAAATACTAACTTCCAAAGCACATTGAGGATATACATACTCTTTGAAGCATATTTCTTTTATAGGAAAGTGAAGTAATGCTTCTCTCACATCAAATACTAATTTATTAGTTTACTAATATTTAAATGAATGATATATAGATCCAAGTACAAACACAAGATCCAAATAAAAACACATAATGATTAGAATTATTTCCTGTAGAAGGCATTTTGCAAAGAACATCAACGTGAAAGTAAACCAACTCATAGAACTGTGTACTTAAATATATGTACTCTTCTTGTATGCAAAACAGGCTTTAATAAACTTGAATGAAAAACAAACAGAAAGTAAACCAAATCATTGGTTAATTTGTTGATAGCATGGGTAACCATGTCGTAATTGACTTACTATATTTTTAAAGGATCTCTCCTAACACCTACTAAATGTTTCTTCTCTGACTACAACAAATAGATTTGCATTAGAAAGAGGTCTTTACCCAGCTGAGTACTGGATGACCACATCATTGACATATACACTTCGCCAATCCCAACGGCTCTACCACATGTATCTTTCCCTGGCTTAAAGCAATTTGCACTCTACACATGTAGGACATCCATAAAATGTACAGTTACCATTACACATGTAACTATTTAACATAAATAATTTTAGATGATTTTCCATTAGAAACACAAAACTATTAACTATTCTGCAATAGCAAAAATCATGAGAATCAAGCTCCTAAATTATCAGTGCCATCCAAAGAGTTGCTTTTAAGCTTTGACAAATAATAAATGTGGCTGAACAGAGTGGGGAAAATAGTTCCAGCTTTTATGGAGTCTTAACTACCCACAAGTAATTTTGGAAAATCCATTAATCTATTAAAATTACAGAGCTCTGGACTTTACTTCATTATTGACTGTCAGTATAGATTAAGTTTACCATCACTCCATGGCAGCTAAGGACAGGAGTACAAGGGGAAGGAAAACTGGGTTCCAGTCCCCACTCGGTAGACACTTAGGTGTCCAACTGTGCAAGTTACTTACTCTCCCAGGGCTTTTGTTTTCTCATCTACATAACTGACAGATTATAAAGTCTTTCTTATAGTCTTGCTAAGTTTTGGGATCATGGTTAGGCACCATAAGAAGAGGAGTGTTCTTTTTAGAATATTACATCAAAGAAGTAAATATTACCTTAGGTCTTGAAAGAGTTAACGGGTTTCAATACTTCAAGAATAAATCCTCCACTTTTTTTTTTATGATAAAAAACAATCTCGCTGGGGTTTGTTTATCTTGAAATCTGTTATATTTAAAACATGCTGAGATATCAAGAAATGACCAATCTAATTACTTGCATTTTTGGCAAAGATTTAGTTTCTTAGGCAGTAAGAAACTAAATGAAAAACTGAGAGAGTATTTTTCTTTATCTTGAAGAAAACTATGAGAAAAATACTGCGTGAATTTTTGAGGAAAGGAAAAATATTCTCTCCCATTTTACACATTTCCTAATAAGTTTGTATTACTTTATCTTCTAATTTTTTAAAGGGTCCCTCTATAAGCATTAATTTTAGTGACACTGAGGTAAGATAAATTGTAAAAAATAAACTTTTGTATATATAAGCTGTATATAAACTGTAAAGCTCTATATAGATGTAACACATCCATTATTCTCACATTCTTGATCTTAATCAGAAATACAATTAGCCCTTATCTTGCTTTGTGCAACCAGATTAGAAACATGAGTACCCAAGACAAACTTTTGTAGTATATCATATATAAGTAAAACAAATTTATTGAATGATAAAACAAAGGTGAGTTGAAAATATGAGCCCCCTGTGCTAGGTGTAAAATTAACAATACTCTATCAGTATAATATTCTTGAGATACAAATAATTCTTGGAATAGTCTTTTTCACATAGAATTTAAATATCTATTTTAAATTTGATCCCTAGATTTTAGCTATAGTAGACAACAGTAAATGTAACTCTGACTTTTCATTGAAGACCACAGAAGCTTCCATCTACTGGAATTCACAAGGAATACCATATGATATCTATCATGGAACCTCATATCTCAATACTTCACAATCTAGCCACTATACCCACTGTATGTTCTATATAGAAAAGCCCCATCAATTCAGAAAAAAAAAATGCAATGAACATGTCAGCTTTTTCTATTATCATTCTTTTTTTCATTGTAACTAAAAACCTCACATTTCAGGTTAGATACGTTTGAATCTAATTAGGTGGACCTTTTGGTTAGTCTTATAGTCATCAGTAATATGTTGTTAGAATTTCCTATAAAATCTACAAATGTGGGTCATACCTCAGGTGGATGTCGCACTTAATGAAAATTATACCCGCATTGACTATTAGCTTGAAACCTCAGAACAATGCTGTCCTTATTTTCCATAACACTGTCATTAGATAGTACTAATGTTTTATTTAGTTCTGCTGAGCCCAAATTTCTCTTCTTAGTTTATGACTTTTTAGAAAGTTTTACATCTGGAATTAGTTTCATATACCATGTTTTATCAGAGCTTTACTTTTCATGGATGTTATCAGTATCCCAAATGTTAGCTATTTTGCAAGGGCTCCAGTTGCATCTTTGTATTACAACAAAAAGTAAGTAGTTAAAATGTGGGAACCAGTTATGAAGAAAAACTAGCATCTAAAATCAAAGAGACCTGGTAATAAATGAGAATCTGACAATTACCACAGGTGTGAACTTGAATAATTCAATTAGTTAATTTTTCTGAGCCTTGGTGAATATGTCTATAAACTACCAAAAAGGTTGCTATAAAAATTAAATGAAGTACTATATGTAAAGCTCAAAGCAGATTGTAAAAGTAGGTACTCAATTTCATGCTAGGGTTGCTTATGATGATGATGACAATGAAGGGGATGACAAAGACAATGTGTCCATCAGGATGATTCAATGCTTCAATTAGTTTTCTGTTTGAGCCAGAGAAGAGGGGGTACTGGTACAAATGCAGTTTCCCAGAGAAGATATGAGGCATACCACATTGTGACACTCCCTCTTCCTTGATCCTAATCACTTGTTATTAAGGCATAATAGATACTTTATGAGAAGACAGGAAAAATTTCACTTTTGTAGATTAAACATGTTAAATATTCTTTCATCAATGGAAAAGTTTTTCACAATCCTAGGTATGTGGAAAAGGCATGATGGCTTCACATGCTTTCTAAAGGAAGTTCATTAAAAAATAAAATATGAAAAAATACATTTTTGAAGCTGTCTTTTCCTTCTCAGTTTGGCAATAGCTCTTTGATAAAAAGAATAGTTCTAATTGTCATGCCCTAAATATATATTCTGCATCATCGATCCTCTAATATTGTTAGGAAAAAGTAAGGACCAGAGTATTAATCACAGGCAGGCATATCCAGTGTTGAGAGCATTTTAATTTAATGCTAATAAAAATAAAACTAGCTCCAACACACTTTAACGACCCTATTACTGTAAAATTATATTATTTTGGAAAATATGTCTGCCCTATATAACATTATTTATCATATTATAAAGAACTGAGAAAAAGATTTGGACAGAGAAAACAGATCATAGATAGGTTGTTAAAAAGAAGATACTGTTCTTATTGTAATGAATGTGACACACATGAATTAACCAATGTGCAAACAAAACTCATTACCATTTTTGAGTGGAAAACTCACTGCTAATCTTTCCTGTTGATTTTGAAGATGATAGTAATTTATAAAATGTATATATTTTTATTGAAATTACATACCTATACATATATGGAAATATATGTGGAGATGTGGAGCCATATATATAGTTTTATATATATATATGTACAGCTTTATAGAGAGAGTGAAGCTCTACAATAATCCACATCTCTCTGTGTGTGTGTATATATATAAATTCATATATATGAAAAAAATAAAATATATATATGGATATGTATGTGGAGCTATATATATACACAGAGAGAGAGAAAGCAAGAGAGGGCATGAAACCCTACAATAATCCACGCAAATAACTGTATCTTTCTTAAACCAATTCTTCAAAAACCCAAAATAAGGCACAAGTAATAAAAAAATTAAAATACAGTCACTCTAGAGAAACTAGTAGATACTCTCAACTGAAACATGGTCCAAATTTCATTCCTTTACCAGAAATAAAGTTTAATGCAATACGCTGAAAGAAATGCTCTAAGTAGTCAGAGGTGTAAATTTCACTGATCGTTCAATTATTTTCTAGCTACATAGTCTCTAAATTTCAGTGTTCTTAAGTATCAAATAAGTGAGAATAGATCACCCAGCGTTTTTCCTGGTTTTCTTAGCAATTAACCTGTTTTTCAAATACAGTCTACACAGAAACTCAGTATGTTTTGAACAGATGACTGGATCTGCTCTGTTGGAATTAAGATGGAGAAACATGGTCCAGGACCTTCAGCCTTCTCTGTTACACATGGCTGTTATATAATATACCTTAACGTTGTTTCAAACCAAGTACTTGCATTTATAAAATATATTAATCCTGCCTACAAATTTCAGTCTTTACACAAAAAGGAATGAAATATTATTCACCATTTTTATTCTCCATAGATTCATACAAGATAAGTTTTCAATAACTAGTTGTTGACTTCATCTGCGACAGCACCTTACATTTATGTACTATTTTACTTCTTACAAAGCATTTCTCACAGTTTCTCATTATCTCACTTGTTTTTTACCAGTAATACAGTAGGCAAGAAAAGTTTAAATGAAAGAGAAATAGGTTCTTTTTCACTCTATTATCTCTTTCTTTTTTTAAAAAAGAAAACTCAATAGTTAGGAAAAGACAAATCCACCATACAAATTCCATCATAAATGTTTCCATTTTTATAGTACCATATATCACATATGTTCCAAATGCATATCATTGTTTCAAAAATGCTCTTGGTTTTACATGACAGACCAGAGATTCTCAACACTGACTCTGTTGATGTCAGTTGTGACAACCAAAAATGTTTACAGGCATTGTCAAATGTCTCCTCAAAGGGCAGTCACCCTCAGTTGAGAACCACCTGAAACACAAACACTAAGGTCAATTGCAGAGACCAATTCATTTCAATACACCTGCTATGTTCACAACTATTTGTACCAATTGGCCATAATGATTGTAGAGTCTGTCATTCTTTGTTTCTAATGGCCAAATAACCAACTGATCACACTAGTTCCTTCATTATAATCGTCGGGAGACAGTGCAATGAATATCTCATAGAATATACAGGCACAATTTTAGACTTTGGAAAAGACTGTGTTGCCGATTAATATTAAAGATGAAGACAGACAATCCAATACAGGGCCCAGGAAAGATGTCAGCCTATAATGAATCTGTCTCAAATTACACACAATAGCAGGCTGTATAAAGAATATCATGCACTTTAATAAGTCGCAAGCAAACCAAAAGAAGGCTTTTATAGGAAACATTCTTAATAAAAACCTGGGCTACTGTCTTAAGTAAAGATGTAAGTCAATACTTCAATATTGTGCTTTACTCACAACCCTCCTATGATGCACAGGCATAGTATCAATCAACAAAGGCAGAGCTGAGCACAAGCTGGGTAGGTATAACTAAGGTCAAGTCTCTCATGACTCCTAGCAGCAGTATGTAGCTAACAGTTGTTTCAGCAATGTCTTGATTGCTACCAGTCATTGACCTTACCACTCATCCATTTCCTCATACATTTATTAAGTGATCATTTTTATCTGGTAATAGGTAACAGATTAGAAGGTAAAAATAAGATGACCTAGGAGCTGAGCTAAGAATGTGATGTTGTATTGAGGTGAATGAGAGGCATGATACAAGAGTAATATATGAAGATGGACACTCCTTGGAAAGAAAAGTTTTAAATGAAAGGCAAAAGCATAAGGCAAATCCAAAAGTAAAAAGGAGTGACTGCTATATTATTAGGTGCCAAAGAAGTTAAGAAAAAAAGTCGATCACTTAATATTCTTAGAAAGGTATAATATTCATGTTCCTTTATATGCCATAAAAGGTATAATCAAAATACATGGATCACAGACTGTTAGAAGTATGAGAAAAATTGAACACCATACAATTGGAGAAATCACTACCCATTTATAGCTAATTTAAAAGATAGAAATTAGGAAACTTATAGAGAATTTGAAGAACAGAATTAATAAAGTTGAGTTAATAGCTATAGTATATTGAACTTAGCACCCTACAGAGAGATACCATAAATTTTTTATTCCAGTGAACCACTGAATATTTTTTAAAAGTCACTCAATACATTGGTTGTCTGCTGTGTGCCAGGCTTTCTTCTAGTTACTATGATACAGCAAAGAAAAAAAGGATAAAATTCTCTTCATTGTACAGTACACATTCTGGTTATAAAGTAACCAAGAAACCTTCAATAAATTTCAAAGCAGAAATTGTACAGGATACATTTTCTGGATACATCATGATGAAGGAAGAAATTAAATTATACATGGTCAAACAAAATCCTCACTAGTTTTTTTATGTGTTTATGTCTATTTCATCCAGTCATACTAGTTCTGAGAATTTATTCCAAGAAATAACTGAAGGTGGGCATAAAGATTTACTAACAAGGGTATTCATCAAGGCATAAATTGCATTAATGCAAGTCTGATAGGGATTAAATTATAAATGTATGAAAACATCTAAAAATAATATGCTGTCATAATGTGCAGCCATTTAAAATAGAAATTTGGGGAGAATATATAACAATGTAAAAAAAAATCCTTGAACATAACAAGAACAAAAAGAAAAACCAAGGATATAAACTAATGTACATAATCTGGTCACAAAGGAATAAAACACCAATATTAGAACCATAAATATTAGGGAATAGTAACTGTCATGAATTATAAGTCCATTAAATAAATAAATACACTTTGGAAATTTTGAAAGTTTGCTCAATTGCTTAATAATCAAAATGAAACCCAAACATCCAATTACAGATTATCTGGAATGCATCCAAAATGAAAGTAACCTCTCAACATTTATTGAACACTCACACATAGTTGGCAAATTCACAAAATGACGAAATTTCAATTAGACAAGGGAAAAGAACATAAAAATATGGTTTTAGATGACAATGAAAAGGAGTCAAATGGACAATTAATCAAGATTTGATTCTGGCAAAACGTTTTTTAAATGGTGTAGGTAGAAAGCACAAAGTTAGGATGAAAAGTTACATATAACGGATGTAAAGAATATTTAGAAATTATGATACTATGCACCAGTATATTCTAACAAAGTTGATCATCTCAATGTAATGGAAAATAATTTTAAGTGAAATACTTAATAAAAAGAAAGAAACAAAAATCCTGAAACTGCTGAAAAGACTATAAGCCACGGGAGATGTTCAGTTGTTATTATTAATATTTTAATCTAAAAAATAAATTTATTTCATCTACCAATTTTATATTAAAGGAAGAAAAATACTTTCTTTTACATATAATCTGAACACCAAACCCCGAGACACACAATTTACCCATATAACAAACCTCCACATGTACTTCCTGAACCTATAATAAAAGTTGTAAAGAAACTTTAAAAATATGTTTTGTACAGGAGTTGTTGGAGTGTTGGTGGAGCCCAGAACAATTTTCACTCACATATTCATTAGAAGTACATTTAAAAATTTATAAATAACTCAGGAGATATTTTAAAGATAAATAATCTGCTACAAAATGACAGTTTTCTTTGAGAACTATTTGTGAATTTGTAATGCTTTTAGAAAAAGGCATAAATAACTGCTTTTTAGGATACTTTCAGGAAATACTTTTAGGGAAAGACCTAAATAACCCCTGTTATATTTACAATATAGATACAGATACAAGAAAAATGATTTTCTAGAGAGTGCAAAAGAGAAAAACATCCTTTGATTCAACGAAATGATTACAACCTTTTGGGAACCCCAACCCACAATAGAAAAAATAGAAAATTTAAATTTCTGAATAAAATATTAGCAAATATGATTCATTAGACTATTAAAAACAATATTAACAAACCTAGCAATGATGCATCTCAGAAATATAAAATTGATTAATGTTAGAATCTCTAAAGAATAAATATTTTATCAATTGGAAAAATTAGAAAAAGAACATCTTCATAGAATTGAAAATTTATATGATAGGTTTCAATACCACCCAATTAGAAAATCAAGAATAAATTATCTCTTTAAATAAATAATATTTAGGGTAAGGAAGCCTATCATACTCAATTAGACAACATTTTATTTATGGTGAGTAACTGAAGGCACCTGTAACAAAATTAAAATCAAAAAATGTTATTTCAGGTTTACAAAACAACAAGACATTAAACAGATATAAGCGTTACAACTATGAGAGAAAGCATGACTATTTGCAAATCATAAACTGAAAAACAAAAAATAAGAAAATCTCATTTAAATGTCTGGGAAGATAATGAAACTGAAAAAATCAGCAACTTTTCTCTGTACCAGTAACAGTTAGAAAATATAAACAGTCATAATATAATGAATTAAAATATCCTGAATAATAAACAATAAATGTAAGATATCTACATACCTTTATTAGGAGATAGAGAAATAATTAATTAGTGCTTTGTTTTTAAAAAAGAATAAAATTATATCTTCACTGTATATCAAATAAAACAATAAAATGAAACTGCCATATAACAAATCTCTAAATGAGAGAAGTCTGTTTAGTTTAAGAAAGATTGAATAAATTATGGAAAAAAATTAAATAAAATTTAAATGATAAATTGGAAAATATTTAGAGTAAATATGTCTAAAAGGGGGTTAATCCAGAAGAGGATCTGAACTAATATGTCATAAAAGAAGATATAAACACAGGTAATAAACACCTCTAAAATGTTCAACCTAACTAACAATCAATTATAAACTGTATTTTTGCTGTTGTTGTGGCAAATTAGCAAATATGTTTAAACAATAACTAAAACAGATTGTTGGCCAGCGTTCAGTAAAGACAGGCTGGTGGGAGTATAAATTAGTTCAATTATGATTAAACATCAATTTCAAATGGTCAAACCTATGAAAAAAGGACCTTGATCAAAATTATTTCAATTAAAAAATTACGTTATTTTAAAAGTAAAAACTATAACCTAAAATAGCATATATGCTATATATTTTCATAGAACATATACAGTCAGCTGGGTACGGTGGTTCACGCCTGTAATCCCAGCACTTTGAGAGGCCAAGGTGGGCGGATCACAAGGTCAGGAGTTCGAGACCAGTTTGGCCAGTATGGTGAAATCCTGTCTCTACTAGAAATACAAAAATTAGCCGGTTGTGGTGGCGTGCACCTGTAGTCCCAGCTACTCAGGAGGCTGAGGCAGAAGAATCGTTTGAATCCAGGAGGAGGAGGTTGCAGTGAGCCGAGATTGCACCACTGCACTCCAGCCTGAGCGACAGAGCAAGACTCGATCTCAAAAAAAAAATATATACATATGTATATATATTTACAGTCATTAATTGATGCTTCATGAAAAATTGCAATAATATGGTATTTATACCACATTGTTGAGTGTGTAAAATGTTAAAAGTCCAAAGTTGTACAAATGACAAGAACTGAACTATTTAAAATTATATATCCTGGTCACAGGAATAGTACTAATATTTTATTCTGCTTAATAATGCCCTATAACAACACATTTCTTTATTACAATATATGCAATATTTATGATAAAAATGGATATGAGTGCTTAAGTAAACAGAATACTATGCAGCAAATAAAATTATATTGTGAAAGATTATTCAGTGATATAAAATTATCATCACAGTCTGTTTAATGAGAAAAAAATACATTTAAATCAGCATTGCATCATCAACCTCTTATTATAAATAATATATAGGTACAGGGGTAAACAGGTTGAAAATATACAGCAAAATGTTAACAAAGTAATCTAGTAATGAAATTAGAGATGATGTGTATTTTCTTATTTATGCTTATCTCAATTTTCAGAATATTCCATAATGGAAATACATCATTTTCATATTAAAGAACATAAAAGTTATTTCTCAAATTAGCATTAAAAATAGTCTGACTTGGTTTACTGTTTTGTAAAATCCGTAATCCAGGATATTAAGATGTCAGAACAGCATTGAAATATACCTAAGAGAAAGGTAAGTGAAGGTTTAACAGGTAAAGCTTATATCTCTAGGAAAACTATTCAGTAAAGACCAGAGAGAGTACAACAAATCACCTAGATGCATGACAATATGCAACTTATGCTTTGTCTCTATGAAAACTGCAGTGTATTTGCCTTCTGTAGGAATATCTTAATAGGTAGTGCTACATGCCTTTTTCTCTGATATGTGCTCTCAGGATATTAAAACAGATACATATGGATGTGTGCGTGAGTGATACCACAGGTGTGGTTTCGATTTCTGACTTTTTAATGCAACACATAAAAACTTTTACAAAATATTATGGAGAAGTTTTCTGAAATTTGTGATAAATAATTTAACAAGTGCATGTTTCAAGAGATATAATTACTAAAGAACTCTATAGTAGAGCAAATTAGAGAAAATCTTCAAAAGTAGATACATTTAATATTGAACTTTTTAGAACAAGGAATTGGCAGGGAAGATGGTGAGAAAAATAATCTGCGATTTTAATAGAAAAAAGCTCTCTTCATAAGTCCCTTATAGACACACATGAAAATAAGTATATAGGAGAAAAAGATTAGGCCTTTTCTGAACAGGAAAGCACATTCTGAGCCTCACTGACTTTCTCTCCCAAATGGAAATGTTACCTGCCCAATATACTCACAAGAGCTGTCTGAAGGCCACATGTAATATAGAAATTTAGGGTTAATAAAGTGATTACCAATTGTAATATGGTTGCCTTCTTTAAAAACTGCAAAAAGTACTTTTAAAAATTGTAAATATATTAACAGTAACTCATGTCTTATTTATTGAAGAAAGAGAAAATACAATCTTTGGAGTCAAAGACAACAAAGAATTTTGGGGACCAGTGTTGGATATACAGCAGAAGAATCCCTCAAATCACAAAATAAATTTTTAAAGGGGCACTAACTATTATTCCAGAGTTTTTAGAATCCCTAGCGAAATTCCAAACATACTGAGAGCAGGATTTAAGAGTAGACATACAGCAAAAGACACAACTTGATAAAATTAAACCTCGGAAAATTTAGGGTTAATATCAAAGTAACTTCTGTTTAAGGAGTACTATACAAAATAAACAGGGTTGATTCAAATGATAAAAGGGTCAATCCATCAAGAAGGCATAACAATTGAATATATATACCTCACAATGAAGCTTCAAAAAACAAAATGACACCATGAAAATGAGTAGACATTTCTGCAATTATAGTTGAAGGTTTTAACACTCTTCTCTCAGTAATTAACACAACAGGGAGACAAAAATATCCATACTGATATAGAAGATTTTATAACTTTCAACCAGCTTAAAATAATTGTAAATGTTAAAATGCTACAAAAAAAATTGAGAAGGAACATACACCAAGGTAGACCAATACTTTGAAAGAATTTAAATTATACATAATATGCTTCCTGATCACAACAATACTAAAAACCAATAGCAAAAATATATTTCAGATAATTGCCAAATACTTGAAAATTAAACAAAAAAATTAGCAGTTTTATAATAACCATATGAAAGACTTGTACACAATACAACAACAATGTTCAAGTCAATATATTCAAGTCAACAGACAAAACTCAATAAAAATTGGAAATCAACTTGACCAGACAGATCAAAGAGAAAGCATAAAAATGGTCAATAAGCACATAAAAAGTGTTCAATGTCATTAGTCATCAGGGAAATACAAAAAAAGACTGTCAGCACTAAATATGTAAAAGGGTGTGGAGAAACAAACTCCTATATGTACAGCCACTTTGGAAATCTATTTTGAACTCTCATAAAATGAAATAGACACATAATTTGATACAACTCTACTCCTGGACTTGCCCAAGGTAAATAAAAACATATATCCATACAAAGAATTGAAAGAATTGTACAAGAATATATTTATAATACATAAAAGTTGGAGGCAACCTACATATGTACATTTTTTTTTTTTTTTGAGACAGAGTCTGGCTCTGTTGCCCAGGCTGGAGTGCAGTGGCACGATCTTGGCTCACTGTAAGCTCCACCTCCTGTGTTCACGCCATTCTCCTGCCTCAGTCTCCCGAGTAGCTGGGACTACAGGTGCCCGCCACCATGCCTGGCTAATTTTTTTTTTTTTTTGTATTTTTAGTAGAGACTGGGTTTCACGGTGTTAGCCAGGATGGTCTCGATTTCCTGACCTCATGATCCACCTGCCTCGGCCTCCCAAAGTGCTGGGATTACAGGCGTGAGCCACCACGCCTGGCCGACATATGTACATTTTAAAGATCGACAGTTAAACAAATTGTGACATATTTGAAAATGGAATACTACTGAGCAATAATAATAACTGAACTACTGATAACGCAACAACGTAAACCTGAGCAAAATAGGGTGAACACTCAAGAGCATATACTATATGATTCCAAAAGTCCAAGTTCAGGCAAAATTAATCTATGATGATAACAATCAGAAGAGTGCTTGCCTTGGAGAAGGAGTTATGATGAAGATTAACAGGAAAAGACACGGTGAAATTTTCTGATGTGATGATATGTTCTACATTGTGATAGGATTGTATATTATATGAATGTATTATATATATAACATATATAAAATATTTATAAATTTTACTGACTGTAAACAATACCATAAAGAAAATTTAAAGTCTACAAGATGAACTTATGTACAGCCATATCTTGGAGATATTGTGGGTTTGGTTTGAGACCATAGCAATAAAATGATTCATACGAACTGTTTGGTTTCCCAGAAGCATATTAACGTTATTATTTACACTGTACTACAGTCTATTAAATATGCAATAGCACTATGTCTAAACAATATACATACCTTAATTAAAAATATTTTACTGCTAAAAAATGCTAACAATCATCTGGGTCTTCAGCAAGTCCAAATCCTTTTGCTGGTGGAGGATCCTTGCCTAGATGTTGATGGGTGCAGACTGAGAAGGGTGGTGTTTGCAGAACACTGAGGTGGCTGGAGCAATTTCTTCAAATACAACAACAACGAAGATTGCCTCACTGATGGATTTTACAAAGGCTTTCTCTGTAGCATGCAATGGTATTTGATGTCACTTGACCCACAGTGAAATTTCTTTCAAAATTGGAGCAAATCCTCTCAAACCCTGCTATTGCTTTGTCAACTAAGTTTATGGAGTAGTCTAAATGCTTTGTTGTCATTCCAACAATGTTCACAGCATGTTCACAGCATCTTCACCAGAAATGGATTCTGTCTCAAGAAACCACTTTCCTTCCTCATTCATAAGAAGCAATTCCTCATTCATTCAAGTTTTATCATTAAATTGCAGCACTCCACTTTGAAATCTAGTTCTCTTGCTATTTCCACCCTATCTGTAGTTACTTCCTCCACTGAAGTTTTGAACCCTACAAAGATATTCATGAGGGTTGGAATCAACTTCTTCCAAACTCCTGTTAATGTTGATATTTTGACTCCCTCCCAAGACACAAATGTTCTTTATGGCATCTCTAATGGCAAATCCTTTCCAGAAGACTGTAAATTTACTTTACCCAGATCTACAGGAGGAGTCACTATAGATAGCAGCTATAGCCTTAGGAAATGTATCTCTTAAATAGTAAGGCTTAAAGGTCAAAATTACTTCTTGATGCATGGATCTGCTCTGTTGGCAGGCAGGAAAACAACATTAATCTCTTTATAAATCTCCATCGGAGCTCTTGGGTGACTAAGTGCATTTTCAGTAAGCAGTAATATTTTGAAAGGAATAGGCTGGGCGTGTTGGCTCATGCCTGTAATCCCAGCATTTTGGGAGGCCAAGGCAGGCAGATCACGAGATCGGGAGATCGAGACCATCCTGGCTAACACGGTGAAACCCCGTCTCTACTAAAAATACAAAAAAATTAACTGGGTGTGGCAGACGCCTGTAGTCCCAGCTACTCTGGAGGCTGAGGCAGGAGAATGGCATGAACCCAGGAGGCGGAGATTGCAGTGAGCCAAGATTGGGCCACTGTACTCCAGCCTGGGCTAATGAGCAAGACTGTCTCAAAAAAAAAAAAAAAAAAAAAAGAAAGGAATATGTTTTTCTGAGCAGTAGGTCTCGACAGTGGGCTTACAATACTCAGTAAACCATGCTATAAACAGATGTGCTTTCATCCAGGCTTTGTTATTCTATTTATAGAGCACACGTCAAGTATATTTAGCATAATTCTTAAGAGCTCTAGGATTTTCTGAATGGCAAGTATTGGCTTTAAAGTCTTCAGTTGCATTAGATACTAAGAAGAGAGATAACCTGTCTTTTAAGCTTTTAAGCCAGGTATTTACTTCTCCTTCCTAGCTATGAAACTCCTAGATGGTATCTCCTTCCAATAGAAGGCTATTTTCTACATACTGAAAATCTGTTGTTCAGTGTTCCTCATCAATTACTTATCTAGATCTTCTGTATAATTTACTGCAGCTTATGCATCAGCACTTGCTGCTTCACCTTGTACTTTTAGGCTATGAAGTTGGCTTCTGAAACCTCATGTACTAACCTCTGCTCACTTCTAACTTTTCTTCTGCAACCAGCTCGTCTCTCTTAGCCTTCAGATAACTGAACTAAATAAGGGCCTTGCTCTGGATTAGATTCTGGCTTAAGAGAATGTTTGGTTGATCTTCTACCCAGGCCACTAAAACATTTTCCATATCAGCAATGTCTGTTTCACTTTCCTATCACTCATGTGTCCAGTGGAGTTGCACTTTTACTTTCCTTCAAGAATTTTGCTTTTCCACTCACAAATTGGCTGTTTGGTGTAAAAGGCCTAGCTTTTGATCTGTCTTGGTTTTTGACATGCCTACCTCAGTATGTTTAATCATTTTTAGCTTTTGATTTAAAGTGAAAAATGTGAGACTATTCACTTGAACACTTAGAGACTGCTGCATGATTAGTAATTGGCCTAATTACAATATTGTTGTGTCTCAGAGATTAGGGAGACCCAAAGAAAGGGAGAAAGATGGGGGAAAGGTCAGTCAGTACAGCAGTTAGAATACACACAATATTTACTGATTAAGCTCACTGTCTTCTATGGGCACAGCTCATGGTGCCCCAAAACAAATAAAATAGTGACATCAAAGATTACTGATCACAGATCACTAAAACAGACATAATAATATTGAAAAAGTCAGAAATATTGAGAAAATAACCAAAATGTGACTCAGAGACATGAAGTGAGCACCTGCTGTCTGAAAAATGGCTTGCTCAACACAGGGTTACCAAAATCCTTCAATTTATTAAAAAATTGCAATATCTATAAAGTACAATAAAGTGAAGTCCATTAAAATGAGTCATGCCTGAATAAAGACATTAAGCTTTTAGGGTTTTCACAAGAATAAAATTAAAATTTAAAATACCCAAATGTAGTTTATATTATATACTAACAAAAATATGTTAATAATCACATTAGTAAACTGTAACAAAAAATGTTATGCTGAAGAAAATCAGTGTCTACTACCTGAAAATTAACTGATCACATTACAGGGTTTTTTTTTGTTGTTGTTGTTCGTTTGTTTCGTTTTGTTTTTGAGACACAGTCTCGCTCTGTCGCTAGGCTGGAGTGCAGTGGCCTGATCTCAGCTCACTGCAACCTCTGCCTCCCAGGTTCAAGTGATTCTCCTGCCTCAGCCTCCCAAGTAGCTGGGACTACAGGCACACACCACCACACCCAGCTAATTTTTGTATTTTTAGCAGAGACAGGGTTTCATGATGTTGGCCAGGATGGTCTTGATTTCTTGACCTCATGATCCACCCACCTCCGCCTCCCAAAGTACTGGGATTACAGGTGTGAGCCACCACGCCTAGCCCACATTACAGGTTTTTTAATTAATTAATTAATTAATTAATTAAGTTTTTAGAGACAAGGTCTCACTCTGTCGCCCAGGCTGCAGTGCAGTGTTAAAATCGTAGCTCACTGCAGCCTCAAACTTCTGGGCTCAAGTGATCCTTCCACCTCAGCCTCCCAGGTAGCTAAAACTACAGCTGTACACCAACACACTGGGCTAATGTTTTCATTTTTTGTAGAAATGGGGTCTCCCTGTGTTGCCCAGCCTGGACTCAAACTCCTGGCCTCAAGTAATCCTCTTGCCTTAGCTTCCCAAAATGCTGGAATGACAAGGTTAGTCATTGTGCCGGGTATGTACTTAACACTAAACTAATTGTATTTTTCTCCACTCAAACTACTATGGAACTGTCAGTTGCATAGACTATCGGGACACTACAGGACTAGATTTAGTTCCAAGACATCTTTGCACATTAAGCCTCCCTCTCTCCTTTGTTATTTGCTACAAAGTTACAGTAGTGCTACAGTACAGGCCTAAAAACAAACACAAATACAGGCATGAGATGTGGTATTCTGACATAATGGCCAAGGAGTTGATTCACAATATGCTTATATTAATTTTTCAATTATCACTGAATTGAAAACAGATAATTTTTAATATTAAGGAATTCCTATAAATATGTGAAAGGACTGTGTGCTATGGGCCACCATTTGAGAAACACTGCTCTAAACTTACCCTTTCTATTAGGAACATACATTCCTCTAAGCAACAGAGAGTAAAGTATTCATATTTGTTCCCTCCTCACTGTTCTTCAGCTTAAACTTTAGCTCTCATTTTTCTCTTCTTTTTTGTTTCTTTGTTCTTTCATCAAGTCCCAAGAGATCACTTCACTGCCTTTCCTATGCCTTCTAGACATACTATAATTGAACTACTTTAGTATGTTTCTCAAGCCTGAATAGACAGTTTCTTCTTTCTTATGCTAGGTATTTCTAGGACTTATTTTGTTCATTTATAGTAGTCTAGTATTTAAGAACATTTTATTAATTACTAAGAACAATAAGTTAGCCTTTAAGTTTTAATTTACCATAGTAATTATTTTTAACTTATTCAAAAATCCCCAAGTTTTAATATAAACTATTCTAATTAATAATAAATGTAAAAAGAATGAATATCATAGATATTCAAACAATAAAGAAAATTGAAAATGTTCTCAAACATGTCCTTGGCAGGTTGGAATAAACTGCCCCCAAAAATGGTTTCAAAAGTACTCTCTGGTCAGATTTATACAAGGCAAAATGAAGAACTGGTAAAATAGCAATAAATTCTAGAGGTAAATTCAACCTGTAGAGATAGTTAAAATAAAAATAAACCATAGATCCCAGCTATCTAAAAGACTATTTACATACACCTAATTTATCATATAGCATTCACGAAACATTAAGTGCTGCAGAGAGCTAGCATAACCAGGATCAATTTCATTGACTATAAAAAATCAAAAAGTTCATACATTTAGCATACATATTGACCAAACTTATATCTTCTCTTTAGGCCCCAAATATAAATATGCTCTCCTCTAGTCAAGAGATGTTCATGTTTGTTTGCTTGCTTGTTTGTTTGGAATCAAATTGTTTCTTATCCTCTCAACTAGACTACATATTTTTGAGTACAAGATTTTCAACAAAGCCTAGAACTGGGGAGAATACATGTATGTGTTATATAATTTAAGACTGATTTATACATCATCTAGATGAGAAAACAAATAGACTTAAAAAATTAAATAGAAAAGGCTGCACTCTGGGAAACAAAAAGAAACCACATACAATGAAAGAAATACAAGAAAAATTGAGATGCTTTTATGGTACTAGAGATTTCAATCTAGTTAAAGCGTTCATAATTTATATGGTTATGCTGTAATTTTAACAAGTTGCTACCTTCTTAAAGAAACAGTACGAATATTGTTAGATCTGCATTTGAATAGCTGATCAGACTAAGAGATCAATATGATCCCACTTTCAAATTCTATAGCAGTTTCCAAGTTTTTTATTCAAATGATCATATGTACATTTCTATATCTCGAAGGCTCAGCTTTTTCAAAATGACCTTAGGATCATAAGATCATTCTGCCTGGTTTCTCAGTTGATTGCTCTAACCGGATGCTCTTGGTCCTCATTCAAAAGATATTTTTTGGGGAAATATCATAGCACACTGCAAAATCTGTGATATTTTATATCCTCACATTCTTATATTCTGGAGATATTTTAAATTCAACTCCCATGTAAAATTGTGATATTCAAAGTGACAATTTCAACTCTCATAGACATTCCTTATATTTAAATTCTAGCCACTGATTTCAACTAATTTCAGCTCAATTATACAATTATACCACATGGTTAATTAATTTAAAAAATGCCCAGAGGTTATTTTTATTGGCAGACTTCAAGTTCAAAGAAAAGATGAAACTGGCTCAAACTAAAAATATATACACATACAAATGTCACCCACCTCTTGGCTGCATGAAAAAGACTGGGTATTGGAACACAGATGACAGCACTAGTACAAAGAGAAGTGTCATGGTGACTGACCCTTCTTACTTCTCCAAGTCACCACAAGCTGACACTCATTTATAGAGCTTGTGCTCTTCCTAATTACGTATATATGTTTTAGTTAAAGGAAATATATATCAGGTAGTGTGATGCCTCCAGCTTTGTTCTTTTGGCTTAGGATTGACTTGGCGATGTGGGCTCTTTTTTGGTTCCATATGAACTTTAAAGTAGTTTTTTCCAATTCTGTGAAGAAAGTCATTGGTAGCTTGATGGGGATGGCATTGAATCTGTAATTTACCTTGGGCAGTATGGCCATTTTCACGATATTGATTCTTCCTACCCATGAGCATGGAATGTTCTTCCATTTGTTTGTATCCTCTTTTATTTCATTGAGCAATGGTTTGTAGTTCTCCTTGAAGAGGTCCTTCACATCCCTTGTAAGTTGGATTCCTAGGTCTTTTATTCTCTTTGAAGCAATTGTGAATGGGAGTTCACTCATGATTTGGCTCTCTGTTTGTCTGTTGTTGGTGTATAGGAATGCTTGTGATTTTTGTACATTGATTTTGTATCCTGAGACTTTGCTGAAGTTGCTTATCAGCTTAAGGAGATTTTGGGCTGAGACGATGGGGTTTTCTAGATAAACAATCATGTCGTCTGCAAACAGGGACAATTTGACTTCCTCTTTTCCTAATTGAATACCCTTTATTTCCTTCTCCTGCCTGATTGCCCGGGCCAGAACTTCCAACACTATGTTGAATAGGAGCGGTGAGAGAGGGCATCCCTGTCTTGTGCCAGTTTTCAAAGGGAATGCTTCCAGTTTTTGCCCATTCAGTATGATATTGGCTGTGGGTTTGTCATAGATAGCTCTTATTATTTTGAAATACGTCCCATCAATACCTAATTTATTGAGAGTTTTTAGCATGAAGGGTTGTTGAATTTTGTCAAAGGCTTTTTCTGCATCTATTGAGATAATCATGTGGTTTTTGTCTTTGGCTCTGTTTATATGCTGGATTACATTTATTGATTTGCGTATATTGAACCAATCTTGCATCCCAGGGATGAAGCCCACTTGATCATGGTGGATAAGCTTTTTGATGTGCTGCTGGATTCGGTTTGCCAGTATTTTATTGAGGATTTTTGCATCAATGTTCATCAAGGATATTGGTCTAAAATTCTCTTTTTTGGTTGTGTCTCTGCCTGGCTTTGGTATCAGAATGATGCTGGCCTCATAAAATGAGTTAGGGAGGATTCCCTCTTTTTCTATTGATTGGAATAATTTCAGAAGGAATGGTACCAGTTCCTCCTTGTACCTCTGGTAGAATTCAGAAAACAGCATGGTACTGGTACCAAAACAGAGATATAGATCAATGGAACAGAACAGAGTCCTCAGAAATAACGCCGCTTACCTACAACTATCTGATCTTTGACAAACCTGAGAAAAACAAGCAATCGGGAAAGGATTCCCTATTTAATAAATGGTGTTGGGAAAACTGGCTAGCCATATGTAGAAAGCTGAAACTGGATCCCTTCCTTACACCTTATACAAAAATCAATTCAAGATGGATTAAAGATTTAAATGTTAGACCTAAAACCATAAGAACCCTAGAAGAAAACCTAGGCATTACCATTCAGGACATAGGCGTGGGCAAGGACTTCATGTCCAAAACACCAAAAGCAATGGCAACAAAAGCCAAAATTGACAAATGGGATCTAATTAAACTAAAGAGCTTCTGCACAGCAAAAGAAACTACCATCAGAGTGAACAGGCAACCTACAACATGGGAGAAAATTTTCACAACCTACTCATCTGACAAAGGGCTAATATCCAGAATCTACAATGAACTCAAACAAATTTACAAGAAAAAAACAAACAACCCCATCAAAAAGTGGGCGAAGGACATGAACAGACACTTCTCAAAAGAAGACATTTATGCAGCCAAAAGACACATGAAAAAATGCTCATCATCACTGGCCATCAGAGAAATGCAAATCAAAACCACTATGAGATATCATCTCACACCAGTTAGAATGGCAATCATTAAAAAGTCAGGAAACAACAGGTGCTGGAGAGGATGTGGAGAAATAGGAACACTTTTATGCTGTTGGTGGGACTGTAAACTAGTTCAACCATTGTGGAAGTCAGTGTGGCGATTCCTCAGGGATCTAGAACTAGAAATACCATTTGACCCAGCCATCCCATTACTGGGTATATACCCAAATGACTATAAATCATGCTGCTATAAAGACACATGCACACGTATGTTTATTGCGGCATTATTCACAATAGCAAAGACTTGGAACCAACCCAAATGTCCAACAATGATAGACTGGATTAAGAAAATGTGGCACATATACACCATGGAATACTATGCAGCCATAAAAAATGATGAGTTCATGTCCTTTGTAGGGACATGGATGAAATTGGAAACCATCATTCTCAGTAAACTATCGCAAGAACAAAAAACCAAACACCGCATATTCTCACTCATAGGTGGGAATTGAACAATGAGATCACATGGACACAGGAAGGGGAATATCACACTCTGGGGACTGTGGTGGGGAGGGGGGAGGGGGGAGGGATAGCATTGGGAGATATACCTAGTGCTAGATGACGAGTTAGTGGGTGCAGCGCACCAGCATGGCACATGTATACATATGTAACTAACCTGCACAATGTGCACATGTACCCTAAAACTTAAAGTATAATTTAAAAAAAAAATGTCAACAAGGGAAAAAAAAAAAAAGGAAATATATATCTTCATGTTTACTACAAGGGATTGGAATTGTAAACTTGGTTTTATAAACCATGAACACAAAAAGTAAAGTATATATTTGGAAGGAGAGAAAAAGACTACTAAGACCTGAGTTGAATATCTCCTGGGTTCAGTGGAAAATGAAGAAATAAGTCCAGTGTACCAAAGCATTGTCTAGAGTTCTTCAGATTGAGGTACTCCAAGACACATTATATTGAATGATACTATGGCCCACAACATCAAATACAGCCATGTTATGGTTGGGGGTGTAAGCAGAGACTGCTGCTCAGATGCTGTAAGAAAGGATATAATTCCAGACCTTCTTAAAGTGAATGTAATGCTAACTTGTAGAAATGAGCAATTGCTCACATTATTTCAAAGCTACTATCATACCTTATTAAACATGGTAACATCAGCGTTAAGTACACCTAATAAATGAAAGGTCATCTGAGTTTCTCTTGTTAAGGTCCATGACAATCGTGGTTGGAACATGGGCTTTGGGCCACAGGTGGTGCAGGGCAGTTCTTCAATATTACCAATGTGGCACAAAACAGACATGATGGCAAGTGACTCAGCTTTCACTGGCAACTAAATCACTAGGATAAGAGTACATCCTTGAAGAAACCAAGAGCCAATGGCTACTGGTCAGTGGGGACTTTCCAACCACCATCTTTAACATTTGATCCTGGAAGAGGAGTTCCATGAAGAAATCCCTCGGTTTGCTCCTATTAGTTCCACATTGTTTAGTGCACTATTCTTGAGCTTTTTCAGCTAAACATCTTTAGTTGACAAGAAAGCCCAGTAAACCATTAACAAGTAAGTAATGCATAATTTTTGTATATGACCTCAATATAACTAATGAGAAAATTGTATTAGATTAAAATATGAGCATTATCAACACTGATATTTACAATTAATAATAGAATTTTATATATAACTTTTCAGCTATAAGGTTTTAAAATCAGCTGTGAATTTAGCAGTATTATATGCATAAAATGGAATCATGCTAATGGCAATGCAGGCAGCCACATGTTTCTCCTGGTACCATTAAAGAAATAATTAGATACATTAATAGGGAAAAAATGTCATTATTATCCCTGTAGGGCATAATACAGCCTTTCACTTGAAATAAGTCAGCAAGTTACCTTCATGAGAAATAATGTTATATGAATATCACAGTTGGAGAACTGTTCTCTAAATACACACAGCAAGTACAAAAATTATAGCCCAATTTTGCTTAGAAATTCACCATTCCTTCCTAATGAGTGTATCTAGCTTCAAATAACATAGAAGGACAAGGTAAAGACCATAATTAAAATGACTGTATTACACAAAAAAGAACATGCAACTTTGCACGGTAAAGACATTGTAGGTCAGCTATGAAAATCACTAAATAAAATGGCACAGTTAATTGGGCTAAATATTAGACAAGTAAAGAATATTCAAAACCCAATTTTTCTACTTCCATTTTCGTAACTCAGTTTTAAATAAATGCAATAATGCCGCTATCGATGTAACATCGATCTGAAAGTCCAACTTGAAAATATAGGTGTAAATCAATTTAAGGGAATATTATGCTTAGTGCCATTTGTTTCAGTGAGGGTAGAAAATAAATGCAAACTACAGTGAAAAATAAATATAAACTAGCCAGAATCTCAAAGAAAGATGCAAGTTAAGTGTGTATGTACCTTCAGTTTGTTTTTTTGATCAATGATATTCATTTTAATAGTTAATATATGTGTGTCTTCACTACTATAAGTTTTTATTTGTATACTAATTCCTTACCAAAAAATACTTATTAGAAAAGCTATACGTATTGCTTTAGAAAGGAAGTGATAATGATGTGTTGAACATCATTAAAGTTTACACACATGATTCCAGATTAGTGACCCTTTTCAGTCCTTGTTGCTTACAGCCATGTATATTCACATTTAAGAACAAAAACACTTCACACACATGCACAAAAACCGGTTATATGACCTTCTTGCTGTGTTCACCCTCCTTGACAGGTTGGCAGTATTTCTGGCATTGATTCCCTCCTGCTTATTGAAACTCTCCCCTGTCAGTTGGCACAGTCCTCCCTCTTACTACCCTTGAGCCTCATTTTTTTCTGATTTTTTTCCTCTCTTTCTTCAAATACATCTTTTTAGATATGTTCTTGAAACTGCACATTTATAAGGTGTATTTGTAGACAAGACTATAGAAAAACTTAAATGATGCTAATGTCTATGCTTAGTAGCACCACCATCGCTGCCACCGCCACCACCATCGCTGCCACCGCCACCACCACCACCACCACCACCACCACCACTACCACCACCAATGCTATCATCATCATTTACCAACAGCTCTAGCAATCATCTTCACTTTTTGATTATCATGCTTTGCTGATCCTAGGATAAACATTTTGAGATGAAGTTAGGAGTGCATGTGGTTTGTTGTGGATAATGTCTATGAAAGATAAAAAGAAGAAGGAGAAATATTGGGTTGGGAAAGCCTTCAGAATATGACGCAGATCTGAAAAATGTTTAAGGAAGGGAGTATGGGTGAGGAAAACAGCACTGGGCAGGGGGCACCTCAGATCACAATAAAGACAAAGCCTCAGCTAATCCAATGGGAAGCTTGAGAGCAAGGAATGCCCATTGCAATTGTCCAACATTGGGCAGGAATGACCAGGCTCTAGCACCCTTGCCGTATTCTGTCTTGGTAAAGAGCTGTCCCAGAATAAAGCATGACTGTGGTTCAAAAGCTAATGTCATCCTGAAAGCATTAAGGACTAGAAGCTGTCCACTAACTGTACAACTTACAGCTCACCAGCAGGTTCTTTCCAGAAGGGAGAGCTAAGAGGTGCATTTCCATGACTGCCATCCCCTAGATACCTTGCACTTACACGACTAGATTTGACCTATGCTTCCTATCCTGAATCCTCCATTCCTAGTTCTAATTTTTTTCCAAGTAATTTTCCAAAGCACAACTCTGATTGTATCAAGGCCTATATTAAATCCTTCAATACTATTTAATATTATTGTTTTTATTAAATATTTATTATTCATTATTTTAAAGCAAGTTAAAAATTTTTAAATTGGCATCCAATACCCACCAAAATCTGGGCCAAATAATTCTTTCTGGGTTTATTTATGAGATAGTAGAGACCAGAGGAGAACACTTCAGAGCTAGAGAGAGACAAGCTTCAGAATATTATTTCCACCTACCACTGACTAGGTATATAACTTCTTTCACTTTGATTTCCTCATTAGCAAAATAAGAATATCTGGTATAGATTTTGCAAATGTTTACTGAGATAACATTAGGGCAAAAAATACTTAACACATTTTGATTCCCCTTTACTATTCTTCCCCCTCTGCCTGTATCTGATAATTTTCCATCTATTAAATATGTCTCATACTTTCCTGCCTATGTTTTAACACTGATCCCTTTCAAAATTCTTTCTATGCATTATGCCATTTTCACACCTTCTCAGTTATTAAAATCCTACCCATGATCTGAAGCCTTACAGTCTAACCCCTTCTGATAACCAGATGTTCCTCCACAATTTAGCCAAAACTAGAACTAAAACTAAAAACAAAACCAGTTTGGAAGAATATCCATGAACTGTCACATGTTCTTTTTATTTCTGCACTCTTGTGGTTTCATGTACACCTATAATAAGTGGGTCATTAAGTCAAAGTCAGTGTATATATTTGTCTATATGTAAATATAAATACAAGAGCTTCTAGCACAACACTTGAAATAGCAGCTCCTAAAAAGTATTTTAATTTAACATCAGTTGGCAATATGCAAGCTAACAACTCCAAAAATTTTTTAGTGATGTTCTAAGGATACCTTTTTATGTATGACTGCTCTACAAAAGATATATTTTTTTTAAATGAATAAAAAGTTTTCATTGTTTCGAAGAACATTTGATAACCACTAATTTATGAAATGCCACCAATGTAAAATGGCATTTAATGAATCAGAAAAACTAGACTATCATTTCCATTATTTATTTAACAAATATTGATTTTCTGCCCTAATTCAGCCTAAGTCCTTGAAAGGGCTGTCAATACCTACTCTGTTCTTCATTTCTCCTCCTATGTTCCTGTGCAGTCCAATCAGACGTTCGTCAAAATTACATGAATGCAACCACTATTGCATTCACCAATTAACTCAATATTGGCTACCTGGGATGTCTCAGGGTAGATTCCAATTCACTCAATATGTCAATTTTATTCAGATATATTTCCAAATTTAGATCCTCGGCTTCCCTGACCTCCATCTATAAAGGAATTCTCTCCCATTTACTCTGTTCCTTTACCGTGCTCTGTCTTCACATTCTTATAATTATCTGTCATTATTTACATATTGATTTTTAAATTGGTGAATTTTGTCTGGCTTCTTCCCTAGAATGCAAGTTTAATGAAAACATGAACTTTGTCTTACCATTTTATTTTCAGCACCAGGAACAGCTCCTGGCTGTCTAAATAATTGTGAAATGCATTAATAAATGACGTTCTGGGGATAACATTATGGGCTAGTTGATCTGACATTTTCACCACAGGACTCAAATTAGTTCAATTTTAAGTCATTAAAAAGAATTTTTGTGCATTAAAAGTACCCAAACAAACCCATTTAGTTGGTATGAAACCAAATTAGATTTCCATATCATTTTGGCCGTTTCTTCAGAAAAACAAATAACACAAATTGCTACAAAATTATCTTTGTCATTGGTTTTTAAATTATATATTCATGGACCATAAAGTTTCAAGGATGTCTACAAATTTCAACAGGAAACTACATCTCTGTGGAGATGTCTGAAATGAGAGGAACACTGAGTTTTAAGGGCTTAAGGTTCACATTCTTTAACAATGTAACAATCTAGAAAATATCTTTAATGTAAAGTATCAGTATGGTACAATAGAACATAGAGATCATAAGATCCTTGAAATAATGAATGTGGTCTTTCACTAACTGAACATTTTGTCCCTGCCTAGAACACTGCTGAGTACAGCAGAGACGGTATAGTTATTGGGTAGTTATAGCTACACAACTGAACTGAAAATATTTATTTATTCTTTATTAAACATTTTATTTCCAACTTATTCAGTCAACATTCAAACTCCATTAACTGTCACAGCAGGCACAGTCTAAAAAGAATAAAACATAAAATAAGTATTTCTTTTATTTATTTATTTATTTTCTTTATTGGTAATGAATATTTGACAGGAAGAAAATGAGACTGGGGATATAGAGAACTTCTTACCTGGCCACTACTGTGGACTCAGAAATTCTCTTCTCATTCCATGTACCCTAAAGCTTCTGCTCATTTCTGTGGATGAGTGCCAGGATTCATTAAAATGATTCCAGTTTACCTAAATGAAAGTCTTATTAGCCATATGGGCCAGACTTTTGTCAGATTACACTGAAATCATGCATATTCCTCAGTGGTCTGTTTGGGTTCCACAATGCCTCTGAAGCACTGCAATGCTGACCTGTGGCTGTGTGATATATGTGATGATGGTTAGCCTGTAACACTAGGGTTTCTCAAAGATAATACCTAGATTACTTGATTGATAAGGATGGGAAATTTAGTAAAAAGAAAGACACATTAAAAAGAATAGAAATAGAAATAGAGTAAAAAGAGAATAGGACATAAAAAGAGAATAGAATGGAAATAGTAAAAAGATAATAGAATAGAAATATTATAGAATTATTATTTATATATTAAATATTATTTTATATATTTTATATACTATATATTTATATTTTTATATATTATATACTAAAATTATTATTTCTATTAAAAATAGAAATAATAAAAGAGAATAAAGACTTCAGATTTTTAGAAATCATAGAAAATATAAAAAACATTGAAATATGAGAAAAGAAAGTATTATATAATATCCATAATCTAAAGGTAGATATTCACTGTATCCATCTATCTATGTATATTCCTATCTATGCTCAAGGTGGAAAGCAGAATGCATAAAAAGGTATAGGTTATCATTAGGCACCTTTATGTAACACCTCTCTATCTTCTTCCACTCCTGAAGTAGGTATTCAATCTGACCATACTAGAATTTTTGTAAGCATCCATCTCATTCTCTCCCACTACAATATCAACTGCTTTCACCAAAACTCAGGTTGTGCTTACTTAGCTATGGACATTTGTTGTTATCATCATTTTAAATTAAGTATAAAGGTGCATACGATAAAAATTCACTTATTTTAAGTGTACAATACAATGAGTTTTGGCAAATATCTACATGTAAGTGGTGATTATCACTAGAATAAAGATACAGAATGTTTCCAAAATTCAAAAAGTTATCTTACCACATTGCAGTCAATTTCTGCCCTTCTGGCCACAGACAACCACTAACCTGCTAGAACTAGGTTTTGTGTCTTCCAGAATTTCACATAAATGAAATCATAAAGTTAGAAATCTTTTGTGTCTGCTTCATTTGGTCAACATAAAAGTACTGAAGTTCATCACTGTAGTTGTGTGTATCAGTTCATTTATCCTGCTGTTTTTATTATTTATATATTTTTGCTTTTTTATTTATAATTATTACAAGTATAAGAGTTGTATATATTTATGGGATACATGTGATAGTTTAATACAAGCATACAATGTGTAATGATTAAATAAGGGTAATTAATGTATCCAGCATCTCAGGAATTTATCATTTCTTTAAGAACAGAGCAATTCTACTCTATTATTTTTAAATATACACTAAACTATCATTAACTACAGTTTCCCTATCGTGCTTCCAAACACTAGGTTGCATTCCTTCTATCTAATTATATTTTTGTACCAATTAATTATCACCTCTTTATCCCCCTTCTCATTACCCTTCCCAGCCTCTGGTCACCATCATTCTACTGTCTCCACTAGTTCAATATTTTTACCTCCCACATATTAGTGAAAACATATAATATTTGTCTTTCTGTGCCTGGCTTATATCACTTAACATTAGCATCTAAAATGGAAGCTTAGGTTACTGATTTTGGACCTTTTCACCTTTCCAAAGTAAACTTTCAATACTGTCTCTAATCACTGTTTACCTCTATTCCACAAATAGTTGTTACTAAGACAAATAGTTGTTCACTGTGATGTAAGACAGAGCTACTCCAGTCCCAGTTATGTTATTGAGGTTGGAAAATATGCTTCGGATTGCTCCAACCATTGGAATTGGTAACCCTGCAACCAATATTTTTTTAAAAATCTAGTAGATACTCAATCCAAACAAAATTATTTTTCTAACATCCTTCCATAACTCCCCCTTTCACATTCTTATTACCATACTTCTAATGCTTAGTTTTTTTTGCAATAACATATGTATCCTTTCTACCAATCTTTTTTCAAATCTTATTACTCTTCTATGATAAATTTTAATCATATCAGCTTCCAGCTTAAACATATTTAAGTTCATTTGTTGTGTGTGTGTTTATTTGTCTGTGTTTAATTCCTAAAGTAACAACTTCTTAGCTTGGCCTAGCAGTCTTCCTACTCCCTGGCTTCAACATTACATTTCCAGCTAGTTTGATTCCATTCCTTCACACTTACTTTTCACACCAGGGAAACTGGATGACTCTTCCCTAAATATAGCACAAAGTCTCAGCTCTAAACTTTGGCTCAGGTCATTTTCTCCACCTAAAACAACCTTCATTTTCAGAGGCTTACCTCCTCCACTTGTCCAGATCACATCCGTACGGTCCATCTCAGGTACTATATTTTTAATGAAGCCTAAAGGAGATGCAACCTCCTCTTCCTGGATCATTTAATACACTCATTTTATCAACTTATTGAGCACTTACGGTCTGTCCTTAATTTTCTAAGTGTTCAGTGCAAATTATTTCATTTGCACGAATCCATGAGGATTCGTAAAATCCTCATGGGTAAGTAGTATTATCATCCCTATGTTACAAATGGAGAAACTAAGGCACAGGAATGTTAAATACTTGTAAGCACCATGCTGTGTTGCTTTACTTAACATATCCTTACAGTATCATAGATACAGTATAAATTCCCCAAGGAAGAGCCTGTAAAACATTTAGCAAATAACTTGCATACAATGGACATCATGCAGTTAGTATGTATTCCCAATCTGAAAGGCAAAAAGAGTGAAAAAGAACTATGAAATGCTCTTCATTTTAAAAAGCTGATATTATTGTGAGAAAATGAATAAAAGCACAATAATTGGGAAGTAGGAAGTAAATAATAAGATAGCTTTAGCTGTCTCAACACATTGTCTTATATAATTGTTGTATTAAAACTAAATATTCAAGTAGAAAACCTTATGAATATTTGAATTAATTGAGAAGAATTCAGTACTGATATTTATAATGAAAATTGTCTCCAGATAATTAAAGTTTACTCCCGTATTTGACAAAGCATGATTTAAAAATTACTTATTATTGTTGAAAGAGAATAATCAAAACATGATTTTTTTCTGTCTTTTAAAACAGAGAACACCAATGTATAATTTATCCTTCCCTTAATAATATAGTCACTAGAAACATTGATTACTAAACTATGCAGTGATAAGGTCATTTTTTCAGGAGTTAGTGAGATCAATTAAGACATTTGCTTTATAGCTGAGCATGTTGCTTTTTTTCTTTCGTCTTTTCCTCATTAAGAACTATGACAAAGTGTTTTAGGTTTTAGTAACTCCAACCCATGCTGTTAATATTTTGTGATCTCAAAACTAAATTAACTAATCAACCAATGTAGTTTTATGCATAATTTTAAAAATATTCTTTGCCATTATAGATGGTTCTAATTCTATTATAATCCTACATGAATTTTGTAATATGTTTGCCATGAAGAAATTGTTCTCATTTATTTCTGAGTTAATTTCTGTTTTGACAGCTAGGGTTGACTTCTGTGTAGCGTATTTAGATAAACAGAATAAATTACCATTCATCCAATCTCTTCGTGAAAATTATTTGGTCTCTATATTGAGGGCATGGGCATGATCAAGTAAGAAATCAAAATTAGCACAGTTCTTCATTTTATAATATCAATCGCAAATTAAGAATGTGGATTATTTGTCTTCTATTAATATATGGGGCAGTGCAGTTAATTAAAATGTTTAATACAGGAACTAAACTGCTAAGTATAATCATTAAAGTATATAAAGTAATACATTTTATAGCTAAAGTTAAATTGCAAATCTGAGTATTATCATCAATAATCACTAGCAAAATAACCACTAAACTTAGAATACGGTTGTACAAACAAGTGCACACACATATTCAACCCTAAATATACATATACTACATATAACTTCTAGCCATACAGGCTTTGCCCCTCATACTTGAGTATACTTCTTCCTAACTTACTCCTCAACTTATTCTGAATCTTTCATAATTTTCAGAATTTGACTATAGCTTAAAAGTATCTTTCATCAAATGTCTTTTTTACTGCTTCTCATTCAACTATAATATTTTACCTGCTTTATCAAAAATTTAGTAAGACCCCAAATATCCCAAGCAGTTTGCTGTGAATTAAGAATGACTGATGTGGTCTCTCTTGTACTTCTTTGAATCATTTATTCTTTTGTGGCAAAATAAAAATATAAAGGAAAGACTAAGCATTATAAATTGACAGTTATTCAAGAAGAATTAATCCCATAGATAGATCTGTTAGGTTATTCTTAGATCAACACCTTTTCTACCTTCTATAAAGAATCTGGGAGATAGTTTCTTTTCATGAGACGGAGTCTTGCTCTGTTGCCCAGGCTGGAGTGCAGTGGCACGATCTCAACTCACTGCAACTTCCGCCTCCCGGGTTCAAGCGATTCTCCTGCCTCAGCCTGCCAAGTAGCTGGTAGCCGAGTAGCCACCACATCTGGCTAATTTTTTGTATTTTTGGTAGAGACAGGGTTCCTACCATGTTGGCCAGGCTGGTCTCGAACTCCTGACCTGAGGTGATCCACCAGCCTCGGCCTCCCAAAGTGCTGGGATTACAGGTGTGAGCCACCGTGCTTGGCCTGGGAGGTAGTTTCAAATGAAAAGAACAGTCCACTACAATTTATGTCATCCAAATTCCATTTCTGTCTCAGACACCTGCTGTCCACGGAACTTGGAGACTTGTCTGTGTGAGGATATTGATGACCATCATGCCTACGACATAAGATTGGCCTAAGACTCAAAATGCTTCCATATTTAGAACAATATTTTGAAAACTGTAACATTCCATGAAATTACAAGATATAACTTTTGTAGACTATCCTCCTTTGTAAGATGTCATGCCATTTCCCACAAAACTCTATTTTAAAGGCATTTATATCAAAGAAAGGCATTTGAGGCAAAAAAAAGAAAAACCTTCAAAACAAACATATAGTTAAAATTTACATCACATGAATTAAACCACATCTCTTCCTCTAGCACATCATTCTACTCCCCTTTCAAAGATGAGAAAATTAAGAAACAAAAAGGATAAATAACTTGACAAAAGCAACAAAACTGGTAAAGTGGTGGCGACCTGACAAAAGATTTAGCCTTTGTCTTTCTTTACGAGGCTGCCTTTTTCTCCTTTTCTCCCTTCTCTTCCATCGTTACCAAACCACTGGCACCAAAAGAAAAAGTAATAAATATTTGAATAAATGAATGAAGCATTTGTCTTCCCGTAAGATTAATTCAAGAGTAATTATAGATAAAACCATAAAATTCCTACTATGGCTCTAAAAACAAAAGACCAAAAATCTAAAGTGTATTATAAGAATATTTCAGAGTGTGAAGGGTCACTTAACACCACTATTAATGGCAGAGGACTCTCTGCCTAAAGCCAATTCTCTAACAAAAGAGAACATAGAATATTAAGCTAAAGTTCATGAATAACTCTGCTTAAAGGAATCATTAGAATTAGACATATACTTCAGAGGATGTGACTGTGAATACTACATATAATGGTCATCATTCTGCATTAAAATTTAAGGAAAAAAGATAACTTCTGTATACATTTTTAAGTAGAGATTTTTTTTCATACATTGTACCTTCTTTTTGAATAAATGCTCTCCTCTGGTATCATTAAAATAAAAGGAAACATGAACATTAAAGGATTATTGTATCAGCACAGTAGTTATTCTCTCTAAACATAAATATTCTTTTATTATTATTATAATTATTATTATACTTTAAGTTCTGGGATACAAGTGCAGAAAGTTCAGCTTTGTTACATAGGTATACACATGCCATGGTGGTGTGCTGCACCCAACAGCCCATCATCTACATTAGGTATTTCTCCTAATGTTATCCCTCCCCTAGCCCCCCACCCCCCAACGCCCAGGTGCATGATGTTTCCTTCCCTGTGTCCATGTGTTCTCAATCTTCAACTCCCACTTATGAGTGAGAACATGCAGTGTTTGGTTTTCTGTTCCTGTGTTAGTTTGCTGAGAATGATGGTTTCCAGCTTCACCCATGTCCCTGCAAAGGGCATGAACTCATCCTTTTTTATGGCTGCATAGTGTTCCATGGTGCATATGTGCTACATTTTCTTTATCCAGTCTATCATTGATGGCCATTTGGGTTGGTTCCAAGTCTTTGCTATTGTGAACAGTGCTGCAATAAACATACATGTGCATGCGTCTTTATAGTGGAATGATTTATAATCCTTTGGGTATATACCAGTAATGGGATGGCTGGGTCAAATGGTATTTCTGGCTCTAGATCTTGAGGAATCACCACACTGTCTTCCACAATGGTTGAACTAATTTACACTCCCACCAACAGTGTAAAAGTGTTCCTATTTCTCCACATCCTCTCCAGATCTGTTGTTTCCTGACTTTTTTTTTTTCTTTTTTGAGATGGAGTCTCTCTCTGTCACCCAGGCTGGAGTGTAGTGGCACGATCTCGGCTCACCAAAAGCTCCGCCTCCCGGGTTCATGCCATTCTCCTGCCTCAGCCTCCCGAGTAGCTGGGACTACAGGTGCCCACCACCACACCCGGTTAATTTTTTTGTATTTTTAGCAGAGACGGGGTTTCACCATGTTAGCCAGGATGGTCTCGATCTCCTGACCTCATGATCCACCCGCCTCGGCCTCCCAATGTGTGTTTCCTGACTTTTTAATGATTGCCATTCTAACTGGCATGAGATGGTATCTCACTGTGGTTTTGATTTGCATTTCTCTAATGACCAGTGATGATGAGCTTTTTTTCATATGTTTGCTGGCTGCATAAATATCTTCTTTTGAGAAGTGTCTGTTCATATCCTTCACTCATTTTGATGGGTTTGTTTTTTTCTTTTAAATTTAAGTTATTTGTAGATTCTGGATATTAGCCTTTTGTCAGATGGATAGATGGCAAAAAATTTATCCAGTTCTATAGGTTGCCTGTTCACTCTGATGATAGTTTCTTTTGCTGTGCAGAAGCTCTTTAGTTTAATTAGATCCCATTTGTCAATTTTGTCTTTTGTTGCCATTGCTTTTGGTGTTTTAGTCATGAAGCCTTTGCCCATGCCTATGTCCTGAATGGTATTGCCCATGTTTTCTTCTAGGGTTTTTTTTTTTAACACTGTTGCTTCTTCTATTAACTGGCTTTCCCTGAAACATCAAATGCTTTTCTGATTGATATTGTATTAGAACAGTAGGATGAAGTTTATAATAAGAATAAAATGAAATAAATTTTGCATATGCCAACTTATTTATAAAACATATTAATCATCTAAGTCATCCGTTATTTGTAGACTGGATATAAATATACCTTAGCGACAGAGAAGGAAACAACATATATAGGAAATATCAGCAGAACTTGTTTTTATATGTAAATTCTCTTGTACTGAAGTAAAATAAAATTCAGAACACTCAACCCAAGTAACTTGTTTTATATAAATGTTATTTATTTCTTAATTATTTAACTCTCTTCTTTTGCTCTTGCTGCTTGTGAGACCTAACTTATGCAGAGCATGAATTAAATCCATGTAGGGCAATAATTTTTATTTAAGCTTAGATAAAACTTCTAGTACCACAGACCATTCTGAATAAGTTTAAAATTCATCATGAGACCAGATAAGGGAGGTGTTATTTAAAATTTGCATGTAGTTTTTTCCTAAATATTTTTGAGATGACAGACATTAACAAAATCATACATTTTTATTCTACCATTCTGTGATGCAGAGAAAATATACATATTTATGTGACTTTTTAAAAATAAGGGACATTATTTCAGTAGGGTTAAATACACAGTTATGTAGATTATTACATTAAGGATACACATACATAGTAACAATTAACCCCTTCTCAGGGGTAGACTACTTTCCCTTATGATACAGGGGACTAGGAATGATTCAGTAAATTTCTTCAGTAGATAGGAGTTAGCGGCAATACAAAACTTAAATGTTGCCTTTTATATTTTAATAAAATATTGTATTCATAAAGAGGAATATATGAAAAATATAAATTATAAATGTAATATAATGAAAAGGCAGATTACCCCAACTGTTTTACACACACCATCCAAATTCTCTAAGAATCTATAAAATTATTTGCTTTATATACTCCTGGCTTCAAATAAAAGACAAAAGAAGTTAAGAAAAGCCTTGTTCCCTGTTTTGCTTTACACACTTAGTACATATGATTTGCTTTCCATCAGTGCCATCCAGGGTAAATAATACAGTCATCTTTCATGGATATTTTCATAAAATTGCTAAGGAAAACTTAGACATAGCCAAAGAAAAATAAAATCCAAGTTGCCAGAAGGAAAACAACAATTATACTAATGGATGATTTTAATTATCACTACTTCCACTGGAAGTCTAGAGAAGTAAACTGAGGAACAAGTGTTTTCTTATTAAATGAACAGAGAATTCTTTTTCAAACAACCAGGAGCATCGAGAAAACAGAATGAAAAGGCAATCTTTACATTCAATTAATTAAAGTGAAAACAGAAATCCTCAAGAGATGCTTTCTAAAAAGTGATCATAAAAATTTAGTATCTGAAGGCTTTTAATTTTAAAAAATATACCAAATCAATATAAATGCACAGCCAACAATTCTTTAAATTTCAGATTAACAGGCATTAAATATCTCTTAAAAATGCAATCTACAAAAGCCCTTCTGTGCCTTATTTCATTTACTTATGTTTATATTTCTTTCCTCATGGCTTTTTTCCATTTGATTCCCAATATTTCATCTCCAGTTTTCTCAAATGCTCTTTTCCTCTCCCCTTCCATCAAAATCCATTATCATCTCTTATGCTCTATCTCAAAGTAGAATTTCCCTGAGAGCCATCATTAAAAGTCTTCATATATGCCATTATGTTCACCTAATCTCAAGCACAGTGAGATTTTTTTTCTCCCTTGAACGTACTCACTTCAAGTTTTTCACTGACATATTTCATCTGCCATTAAAATAACTCTCGGGTTCATTTACCACATTCATTGTAAAGATCCTTATTTTACAGGAGAGGCTATAAAATCAGTTTTCCTTGGAATAATTAAGACTGAAAGATCTGTATTCTTGTCAGAACTGGTTTAGGTAAAATTTGCCTTAAAGTATGGAAAATATACTAGACACGTTAAGAAGTCTTTCTAAGCCATATAGTATATTATAAGATAATATCCATTATTTGGGCCATTGTTTAACATGTTCTCTACAAAAGACCACTCACTCAATAATACAATGGAGCCTTCAGTGTTGAGATGGATTTGGGTCAGAAATGAACTAGATACTTTTAAAACATGAAATACTTAATAGTGATGCCTCAGTTTCTTTCCTGAACAGGACTAGATTTGTCAATCTCTTAAAAAGTAGGAAACATTTCTGCTGTTAGTCAATTTGAACTAGTTTTCTAGACAATAATAATTTTTAAATATTCAAGGTGATATGTAATCTGCATTGTTGAAATGGTCTGGTAAGTCCCCTTGAGCTACTGTAGGAAAAACACAATTATACTAAATTTTGCCAATTTTTAATGATTTAATGAGAAAAAGATTGATCTCTATGAGAGGTAATCTTGAAATAATAGGATAATTATGCATATTAAAAGCTAAATCATACATTAAATCACCAAGTGGTTATAGAAAGCTTTCTTTGTGTCTGATGTAGTTCTAAGTGCCATAAACATGCATAAGTATAATACTGGCCTTGCTATTGAATACCTTATAGTCAGAAAACCAGAGGTAACTATTATCCAAAGCAATAACTGTTAAGTATCATAAGAAAGTAAAAATCTCAGAGCCCCACGAATCTCAGAAAGAAAAAGGGTCATTTTAGGCTGTTTACATTTAATCAGGAATCAGGGGATATGCTGTTAGTTGGCTTTAATGGATTGGTAGCATTTCAACAAATGATGAAGGTAGAGGAGATAAAAAATTCCAGGCAGCAGAAATATAAATAGAGGTGAACATACAGAAACAGAAAAGCCAAACACAGGATAGAAAAGTTCTGAGCAGACTTTGGCTAAAATGCCAGCCACACGTAGGTGAGTCAATGCAAGTGTAGGCAGGTTGTCTGAGACCAAATTTTGGTTGATTTTAGGTGCAAAGTTAAGAATTTAGAACTTTATTTCTTAAGCAGATGAGAAGCATAAAGAGAATATGCATTATTTTATTTTAATCATAACCTCAACTTTCATGAGTTTTCTGGTAATACTTCAACTTGGGTATTTTAGTGTCTTTACTACAAAATGAAGCATGTGTTTAAAAATCACAAAGATAGTAAGCAGTATTTGTTCCAAATCCATAGTCTTTCTACAAAACAATACAGAATGGCTCCTATAATAATATGAGCAGGGTAGCATTTGTGGAAGATCAAATAGTGTTGTAGAATGTACGGCAAAACAGTGAAGGAAATGACTCAAGTGAGGACATCATGAAGTGATTATAAAAATAGTCCAGGTGAGTTGAAATAGAAACCAGGGGTAATTGTGGTAGGAACATAATGGAAAATAAATATTTCAAATGATACTACAGAGAATTTACTCAGCTTCTTTATGAATTATAAAGAGGATACCAGTATAACTTCAAGTGGCCTAGTTTCTTCTGTGTTAAAGGTAATTTTTTTTTTTTTTTACAAAATCTCATTAAAAAGTTAACCCATTTAGGACCAAAAAAAAATTTAATAGCAGATACTTAAATACTAAGAAATAGCTCAGTGATTAGAAATATAATTTTTAAATACTCAAAATGTTATGATATATTTATAATACTTAATCCATCTGCTTTATGTTTTTTCTTTTTATAACGTGGGTTAAAACAGCCTAGTAAAATTAGGGCCAAAATAAGCATGTTGTTATATGGCTTTAAATTATTTTTTAGATTGATATTTTCAATTCATTTATATTGGAAAGGAGGTTATGTGCAAGATGGTAATTTAACCAAGGAGCTGGAGGAATTAAACATAAATTTTGTTTTCACATCAACTGAAAGCATCATTAATTATAAGTATGTTTTTGATCCCTGTCACTATGGTATCAAATCACAGAATTATTAGAAGAGAATCAGTAACTGAAACTCCTCCGACTTTTTTATTCCATTGTAAGCCATATCAAAGTTTTGGAACTAAGAGAAATACTTCCAAGTTATTTATTCTAAGGTTAAAGAGGGCATTAAAAAACATATCTTTGATGTGTTCCTACAAATTGTAATACTGGGACTAGAGCTTCTCTACCAGGGTAAGGATCAGGAGGAGCTCAGGCAACTAGTTGAAAACTCTGCTTCCAGCATCAAACAGTGAATGCAGTTCACTGCAAGCCAACAAAGACAAGGATCACAGACTTGAGTAAAATGAGATGCTGTAAGAAGGACCAAGAAAGAGAGGGGAGATGTTAGAAAATAGAATTTCTCCTCTAGGCACATTTGTAATTTTGCACCAACTTGTGAGTAGTCCTTTATGTGTTCAAAACAACATATTGGTTCTATTCAAATTAAGCAACATGGAAGTGTTGCTGCCAGGGATCTCTATCCTAGACAAAAGACTCCTGGTATACACACAGTAGTCACTTTTATTGCTTTCATGTAGACTACTCAGATAGCTAAACATTCATATCTGCACTTAAATCAATAACCACATTTATGTCTTGGTATCAGTAACATGGGGGTTGGTTGAAGGACAAATTTTGTCCAACTACGGACAAAAAACCATTTGCGGTGCTTGAAAAATTAAATGTTCTTATGTAAAAGAAAAATTAATTTAAACATAGATCTTATACCTTTAACCAAAAAATCAACTAAAAATGGATAATGGATCTAAATATAAAACACAAAACTATAAAATTCCTACAAGATAATAAAGGAAAAATTATATGATCTTGGATTTGGCAGTCACTTTTTAGATACAACATGAAAAGCACTATCGATAAAAGAAAAACTTTATCAAAATCAAAATTAAAAACTTCTGTTTGTCAGAAGACAATGTTAAGACAATGAAAATGCAAGTCATACACTGGGGAATATGTTTGCAAAACACATATCTGATAGAGGACTTCTATCCAAAATACAAAGAATTCTTAAAATACAACAGTAGGAAAAGAAAAAAAGCCTAATTTTTTAAAGACAGTTAAAATATTTGAATAGACACCACACACACAAATATTACAGATGGCAAATAAGCAGATGAAAAGTGGCTCAATATGATATGTCATTAGGGAATTGCAAATTAAAACAATGAGTTACTACTACACACCTATCAGAATGGCTAAAATCCAAAACACTGGCAAAACCTGAGGGTAAGAATATGGCGCAATAGGAACTCTCATTTTTGATGAAAGTGCAAAATTGTACAGCCCTTTGGAAAACAGTCTGACAGTTTCTTGCAAAGCTAAACATAGTCTTATCATATGATCCATAAACTGTACTTTATCCAAATGAGTTGAAAACCTATGTCCATACAAAAACCTGCCCACAAATGTCTAGCAATCATAGTCACAATTTCCAAAACTTGAAAGCAACCAAGATGTCCTTTAATAGATAAACAGACCAATAAGCTGTGGCTTGGAATTATTCAGCAATAAAAAGAAATAAGCTAACAAGCCAAGAAATGACATGGAGGGAACTTAAATACATATTGCTAAGTCAAAGAAGCCAGTATAAAAAGGCTACATGCATGTGATTCCAAATATATGACATTCTGGGAAAGGGAAAACTATAAAGCCAGTAAAAAAAAAAAAAGTCAGTGGTTCTCCGGGGTCAGGCAGGGAGTGAGGGAAGAAGGAGAGATTAACAAGAGGAGCACAGGATATTTTTAGAGCTGAGAAACTATTCTGTATGAAACTGTAATAGTAGATACATGACATTGTACACTTTCCAAAAACCATAGAATGTACAATACAAAGAGTAAACCTTATAATAAACTATGGACTATAGATAATAATAGTGTTTTAATATTGGTTAATCAGTTGTAACAAATATATCACACTAATGCAAAATATTAATAACATGGAAAACTGTGCAGGGAGAGTGGTGGGCATATGGGAACTCCCTGTATTTACTGCACAATGTTTCTGTGAACCTATACTTTTTCTAAAAAATAAAGTCTATTAATACTTTTCAATAAAAAAATTGTGAACGGTTTTATCTTGAGAAAAACAGAACTATGTCTAACAACATCAAGGAAAATCAGTCTTTATAATGTTAAACGCATCTAGTTCCACCAAAATTCTCATGCTGTCCTTGAATTAAAAGGATGATTTCAATGTGTATAAAGAAAGGGTATGTTATATTAATCACTGAAATATTTTAAAATTCTTTAGCTATTTTAGATGAATTCACAAAAATGAATGCATTGAATAGAATACGGAAATGTTGAGAACAATGACATTAAGTAAAAAAAACAAGGTAAATGAAAACAGTCAAAAGGTATCACCTGTAACCTTTTCTAAAGGCAAAAAATAGTAATCTTAACAAAATAAATCTACCCAGCCTTGGCAACAGTGTGGGATAGAGGACAGTATCGCCCAAACTGATAAAGATTAAATTACTGCAAACTTTTTGGAGGGCAGAGAATTCTGTATTGAAATTTTAAATGTGTAAACCACATTACCCAGCAATCTCATCTAGAAATTTATCCTAAGGAGATAATCAGTCACCGGCAAAAAGATTTATGTACAAGAAGATACATTCAAGTCTTGTATAATTGGGGAAAATTGGAAGTAACACACATGTCCATCAAAGAGGAAACTATTACATAAATTATGGTCACACATTACAGTGGATTACTATGCAATCATCAACATGGAGCTGCTATACATCACTTTGACAAAAGAAAAAAAAACCTTGATTACAAATCGAGTTTGTAAAGCAAGTTGTAAAATTACAATATGACATGATTTATATAAAATTATATATCGGTTGTCTGCATAAATATATTTATATGTGTTTCTCTGTTTTTGTTGGGTGCAAAGATAGTTTGCTTTTACTTTTGTGCTTTACTTCTTAAGAATGTACGACTAGAAAAAAAAAATCATTAAAACAAGTACCCAAGCAAACAAACAAGACACGGAGGCTTATATGTGGGGACCTCCATGAAGGAGACTCATATGGTTTGGCTCTGTGTTTCCACCCAAATCCCATGTTAAAATGTGATTCCCAGTGTTAGGGAGGGACCTGATGGGAGGTAGGACTTGGTCATGGGGGTGGATTTCCCTCTTGCTGTTCTTGTGATAATGGGTGAGTTCTCACAAGATCTGATACTTTAAAAGTGTATGGCACTTCCTCCTTCGCTCTCTCTATTTTCTGCTGCCATGTGAAGATGTGCTTGCTTCCTCTTCGCCTTCTGCTATGATTTTAAGTGTCCTGAGGCCTCCCAGCCACGCTTCCTGCTAAGCCTGCAGAATCGTGAGTCAATTAAATCTCTTTTCTTCATAAGTTACCCAGTCACAGGTAGTTTCTTTATAGCAGCGTGAGAATGGACTAATACAGAGATGTAGCCATGCGGATTAGCCTACTTCATCAAATTAGCAGCAGCAGCAGCAGCAGCATCAATATTGTAGCCACAGTTCCTTGTAGTAGGATTTGGAATTACAAATATCATTACCAATTTCTGGAAACCTCATTAAGCAACACAGTCTTCCTCTTACTACCCTTCTGTCATTTGTATAGTCCTAGAAATCCCACCGTATGGCAGGTGGGATCTACCCCCACAGCCTGAGTGGTTTATTTGGAAGAGGAATTTTGTCATGCTGTATGTGTTCTATCTGCTCCCCGAATCACCTACTTAAAAACCTTTAATGAGTTCCCATTGCTGTTATGGTAAAGATAAAATGTTTTAAAGCCCTGCATGAGTGGCTGATAGACATCCTCTCCAACTTCACAGTAAGCCACATTCTTTGCTGCAATCCAGCCACACTAGTCTTCCTTCAGTCCCTCACACTTGCTGGGCTCCCTCCTGCTACAGGCTCTTCACGCAGGCTGTTCCTTCTTCCTCTTCCACTTCCCCTTCCCCTAGTTAACTTCTGCTTATCCTCTACACCTTACCTCAGGCATAGTGTCCTCAGGAGAACCCCTTTTGACCTCCCTTACTAGTAGAAATCCCCCATTACGATATGATAAGCCCCAAGAGTACAAAGAGAATATCTAGTTTTGCTTACTATTGCACTACAAGGACACAGCCTGATACACGGAAGGAATTTAACAAATTATTCATTTAATGAATACATGAATCAATCAACCAACCAACCAATCAATCTCGAAGCCGACAGAACTCTCAGATCCTCCATTACTGGACCCAGTTTAGCACAGGAAGCTATGATGTTTACATTTTACATTATATTTACAACAAGAAATTATATATATACAATCATGGACCTTATAAAGAAGTACTTTCAAATACCAGAAAAATTAGAGTAAAAGGTATTTCCTCTTAGTACTAAACATTATTTTGGCCCCAACATACTTGAAATTAGAATTAATGCCATTATTGACTCAATTAACTAAATGTGTCATTGTTGAAAACCTCCAAGACAGCAATAGAAAAAAATAATGACAGTGTTTCTTTTGCTGACTTTCAGTTTGATGATCTAGGCAGGTGCCTTTTTAAATATCTTTCCAGCTACTGAATGTATAAAATATAGCAAATGACACTACAGAAACCATCACTCATCAAAGATACTCATGATTTGATATAACCTTTAAAGCTTTCATTGTAGGTTGCTATCTTAAATGATGATAGGACCAAAAAAAAAAAATGAATCGACAGAATAAAAAAAAAACTTTTTCTTCAAAAAATCTTTTGTTTGCTTTATCAAGATGTCATGAAGCTGAAGGCCTCTGATATGGACAGTCATGCCCTGACAGTGAGATTAAGGATAAAATCAAGATTTTCAGACAACATATAGAACTTCTTGAAGAGTTTCTTCAGTGTCTGGTTTATATCAGTCTTAAAAGCAAATCGGGCCAGTTGTGGTGGCCCATGCCTGTAATCTCAGCACTTTGGGAGGCTGAGGTGGGTGGATCACCTGAGGTCAGAAGTTTGAGACCAGCATGGCCAACATGGTGAAACCCTGTCTCTACTAAAAATACAAAAATTAGCCAGGCATGATGGCACCTGCCTGTAGTCCCAGCTACTTGGGAGTCTGAGGCAGGAGAATTGCTTGAACCCGAAAGGTGGAGAAGTGGAGGTTGCAGTGAGCCCAGACTGCACCATTGTACTCCAGCCCAGGTGACTGAGCAAGACTCCTTCTCAAAGAAAAAAATAAAATAAAATAAAATAAAATAAAATAAAATAAAATAAAAAAAGCAAATCAAATTCTGTATGAGCCATATTCTGGAATTCAACCAATTACCACTGAAACTCAATGACACTAATTCTTTTGGGTGAGATTAGGTGGAGGACCACATTTGAGTGTATGAAGAACCCTTACAAATGTGGATAAAATTAGCTATGCTTTAGATCCCCTGACTGTTGGAATTAGTCAGCAGCAGAAAGATAAATATGGATTTTGGCACCCAGAACTGGAACAGGTTTTTTGAGGAGAAAAGCTGTTATGTAAACTATAAGTAAAAAGTAAGCCCAGAGACAACAAACAATAAGCCCTATTGATTCATCTTTGTCTGACAGTATTTTCAAAATAACTTGCCTCAGAGAAAGCAATCTCAATTCAGGTTATAGTTAAATATGAAGGGCAATGATGACATTTGAGAAAGGATTAAAGTTTCTATAATCATTAAGAAAATACACTTTCTAGAAATCTTACCTTTTGGCACATTTCGGTGTCTGCACTGAACTGCTTCTGCCTTGATTTTACACGTGACTGGACTTCAGTGAGTCATCAGTATAGCCACTCCTCAGTTGTTTCTGTCCTTTTTTTGCAGTTACATGTAGGCTGGTTGGCCACCAGCAACTCCACTCAAGTATTCATCGTAGCTGAATGCATACCAGTATAAGGAAGACGTGGAATGAGAAGGTTCCTTTCTGGTTAAAGGGAAAAAGTCAGAGTACTTACTAGGATGAAAGAGCTTTACACTGGAATGAGAATGGATTAAAGAAGGAGGAGAATTCATTCGGCACAGTCTTCTGTAATTGATTGGACAGAGATTATTTAAATTCCTTTAAGATTATGTTTATACTTCTAATTAGGTCATGGTTAGGGTTCTAGAAAACAATTCCCAAAGAAAAAATGTCTGCCTTCTATATAGAAGAGTTACTTGCCACTTCAATATACACTCCATTGTTCAAAACCAGCTACGAGTATGTTCAAAAGAAAAGACCCATTCCAACCTGTCAGCAGGATTCACACATTTTATATGAAGGAATTTGCAAATTACAGAGCACTTAACATGCCAGGTCTTCTGAATTTTGCTAAACTTACTTGATAACCACTTATTTAAAATAAAAGGGATTGGTGGGGCATGGTGGCTCACGCCTGTAATCCCAGCACTTTGGGAGGCCAAGGTGGGTGGATCACTTGAGCCCAGGAGTTCATGAACAGCCTGGGCTATGTGGCAAAACCCTGCCTTTACAAAAATTAGCCAGGCATGGTGGCACATGCTTGCAGACCCAGCTACCTGAGAGGCTGAGGTGGAAGAGTCACCTTCAGCCAGGGGGGTTGTGGCTGCAGTGAGCCAAGATTGCACCTTTGCACCCGCAAGCCTGGGCAACGGAGAGAGATCCTGCCTCAAAAAATAAAAATAAAAAAAAGGCACAAGAAATTACAGTAATAGATGGACACAATTGCTTTCACTGGCATTTCTTTCCTGAGCACTTACAGTTTTGCTTTTTTCTAATAAACAATATCATACTTATTGGCTAGAATTTTACTGTAATTTACCTAAATTCTTGACACATTTCTTGAATTTAAAAATACCTACATATTTCAAATGATGAAGAAAATAAAGCTGGATAAGAACTAGTATCTTCTGACATTGCAATTCTGTTTCTGTCATCTTAGATAACATGGTTGAGTTCTCTTTCACCTGCAAACTTCACACAAGGAAATATTCTTTTTATGAAAGTCTCCTGAGCATCCATTAGTGTTCCACTACTTATCTTCCAATCCTGCTTTCTACTACAGAGAAAATGGGGTTATTTCCTGAACTCAAGTCTACCTTTACTATCATTAAAGCAATACAATGAGTTGCAAATGTATACATAAGAAGACCAGACATTTGAAATGGGTGCTCTCACATGTTTGGGAAGATAAAATATTTCAAACTTCCAAGATGGTAATATATAAGGGTGTAAAAAGCTATATCCCTATGTCCAGTAATTATACATCTAGAATTTTATATTATCAGAATAATTAGCAATGGGCTAAAAATTTTTCTCACGAAGTCTACTGCTAAGTAGTGGCTGGCACTGCTTTTGGTTTTCAACAATGCCTCAAGGATCACAGGATTTTTCTATATTTCTCCTCTAATATCCTTAGAATATTGCTTATAGTCTTATAGTCGAAAGATGGTAGACATGGCTCAGATATCATGTTTTCTTTCAAAGCAGAAATAAGGAGGATAACAATCAAGAATCTCAATGCATCAGTCTGGTTTTTTAAAAGCAAAAACTTCCCAGAAATCCAGTACTAGATTTCAACTTAAATCCCACAGGCCATAATTGAGTTACACTGCTAAGTCTAGCTAAAAGAAAAGTGCAAAAAGTATTTCTTTTCCAGCCTCAATTCCTAGAAGTGGAAAGGGAGAAGGAGGTAGAAATGAATGCTGAGTTAGCCTAACAGTACTGGCTCCTATATTAGTCAAGGTTCTCCAAAGAAACAGAACCAATAGAAGATACTGTAAACTGATACATAGAAAGAGATTTATTGTGAAGAATTGGCTCATATGATATGGAAGCCATGAAGCCCCAAAATTTGCTGTCTGCAAGCTGAAAGGTGAGGAAAGGCAGTGGTGAAATTCAGACTGATGGCCTGAGAACCAGGGAGGCCAATGGTGTAAATCCAGGTCAAGTCTTATGGCCCAAGAACCAGGAGTGCTAATGCTGGAGGACAGGATACAGTGAATGTTACAGTTCAAGCAGAGAAGGTGATTTTGCCCTTTCTCTTCCCCTTTGGTTGTAATCATGCAGTCAATGGATTGGATGATGCCTGCCTACTTTGGTGAGGGTAATCTGCTTTACCTGCTCAACCTTTTCAAATGCTAATCTCTTATATTCTAATAGGTACTTCCAGAAATACTGTTTTATCAACTATCAGGGTATCGCTTAGCCCAGTCAAGTTGACAAATAAAATTAGCCATTACAACCACAAAACTTTTATCTTTGAAAAAAGTCATGTAAGAACAGGGACTTTATCTACTGGCTTTCGTATCCCTGAGGTAGAGCACACTGCTTGGCACAGAGTAATGTCCAATAAGTGGTAGATGGATGAATGGATTGGTAAATGAATGGAATATAGGTAGTCGTTAAAAGTATATTATCAAAGGATATTGAAAGCATTGGAGGCTATTCCCAATTAAATATTAAATGAAAAAAGCAGAATGCAAACATATATATGATCTCAATCCTAAAACATACACATACAAATAAGTTTGAAAATAAATTCCAGGTTGTTAAAAGTGGTTCTCTCTAGTTAGTATTTTTATGAGTTACAACCCTGCTGCACATCAGTATCTACATTGTAAAATAGATGAATCCCCAACTCAGGTCATGATGATAATAAAATGAAATGAATATATCTCATTTGTTAGGTATCCAAAAGCATATATTTTCCTCCCTTTCTTATTTTTTATTAAGGTTCTGTCCAGTTTTTAAATTTTGTGATTCAGCCTTGTTTTCTTTCCATCCTGATTCCCTCAATCTCTGCTCTACATAACTTATAAAGCTTATGGTTACATTTTTCTGATCCTCTACTGGAAAACAATATTGTCTATGAAATGGTAAAATTAAATTGGTGACAATCTTTATATTTCTGAGAAGCAATGCATCTGCTTTTTCTAATTGAAATAGCATTATTCCCTACTAGAAAATATTTTCATGGTATAATTATTCAGTCTTTTAATAAGCACAGTGTGTCACTCACTCTATCAGACTAATGTAATACAGTCCTTACTATCCAGGGGCTGACATTCCAGAAAAAAACAAACAGATGTACCAAAAATTATTGGTAAATTAGGTAGATGCACCAGTGAACAGTGTGTCACTCACTCTATCAGACTAATGTAATACAGTCCTTACTCTCGAGGGGCTCACATTCCAGAAAAAGACAAACAGACGTACCAAAAATTACTGGTAAATTAGACAGATGCACTGGTAATGCTAAAGCTACACTGAGGGTATAGGCACAGCATGGAGAAAAGCTACAGGATCAACCTAAGGGCAGGAAGGATCAAGGCAGCCTTATAGAGGAGGTGACAGAAGAGCAGGTCTGTATTTTAGGAACAGTTAAACTGAGTGGAAGCAAAGAGGTAAAGCATTAAAGAAGAAAAAGAGGATGTCTTCTGAAGAATTTCTTATTTCTATGTAAAGAAACCTTTTTTTTTCCTTCAGTCAGTTTACTTACAAACCTACTTCAAAATCCAGAAGTTTCTGATTTAAAAAAAAATACTTCACTCTTTCAGAAAAGAAAGGTCTTAAAGCTGATAATAAGATGTCTTTCCAGGCAGAGATTTGTGTCTTAATTTATGCTCATGCAAATCAGGCCATATTTCAGAGACATTGCTTCAATTCTTTTAAAAACCTGGGACACGATTACAAGTTGCATGCTTGCTGCAAAGAAATAATTCCACATTATCTTTCATTGCAGCACAACCATAATTAAAATCCCAGCTGTACCAATGGCTTTAGAAATTCATATGGTAGGTTTCAGCAGCTCACATAAAATATGGACACTTTTCTATTCAATAATATAGAATTATGCATCTGTGGCTAGTAATTTCTCTTACAAATTTGCCATCTCTTTCACCACATTTACAATGCTCATAGACTAAGATCCTCAAAAAAGGTCAATAGAGGCCGGGCGCAGTGGCTCACACCTGTATTCCCAGCACTTTGGGAGGCCGAGGAGGGTGGATCACGAGGTCAGGAGTTCGAGACCAGCCTGACCAACATGGTGAAACTGTCTCTACTAAAAATACAAAAATTAGCCAGGTGTGGTGGTGCATGCCTGTAGTCCCAGCTACTCAGGAGGCTGAGGCAGGAGAATCACTTGAACCTGGGAGGCAGAGGTTGCAGTGAGCTGAGATCACACCACTGCACTCCAACCTGGCGACAGAGCGAGACTCTGTCTCAAAAAAAAAAAAGGTCAATAGAGTACTGTGATGACTAAGGGCTCCAGAGTGGGGCTGCCTGGGATCAAATCCCAGCTCTGCAACTCACTCACTTTATGATTCTCGGTACCTAACCTGTTTATCCCACATTTCCTCTTTGTAAATGGAGATCATAAGAGTACCTACCACATAGTGTCATTATGCAGATAAAATGATTTAATATTTTAAAGCATTTATTATGTATCTTGACCCATAGGAAGTATTATACAAGTTTAGTTGTTTTTAATTATTTTTAATCATCAGTGTATGCCAGGACTAACATGATTCCTGGCACTCAACAGATAGTAAATATGTCTTCCATAAATAAATGAAAAACATCATTAACAGATTGTTTTTTCCCATCTTATTCTTGTATGTTTCTCAGACTCTCCTTCTCTTACTTTCCCATGCCACATTCCCTTCTAAAAAGAATAAGATAAGGATTTCTTATTCTTTCTCCCTCTTTCATTCTCATTTCAGATGTCCAGTCAATACTCAACATAGTATGAAACCTTGGATTAGACACTGTGAAATGTCTCAGATCTCACTCATCACATTAAAAGATCGGCTTAGTTAAAAACATATAAATCTGTTTTTTTCCAAGTACTATTCTTTAGAACACAAAATAGTTTAGGCAACTACATAAGCAAGATAAGGGAAGATTACAACCTTCTTGGCACAATTTTGGCAATCTCCAAAATCAGTTTACTATGTAGGCAATGGCCAATATTCTTTAAAATAGGTTACTTATAATTTTTTTAGATGACTGCACAGGCTTTTACTATACCCTAACAGGTAGACCCAAATTTAAAGTGAACAGTAACGCAAAAATGCATATAGATGTGCTTGTTGAATGGAAAGGACAATCAAGCTGCAGAGGAGAGAACAGCGGGCTGACCTAAAGACTGCTAGCTCCCACCTTTTCTTCTGCAGTTTGCTTGCCATTCTCTCGGCCTTCACAAAATCAGAGTTAGTGTCTTACTCTACAGTAAGAGAATGCTGGCTGAAGGGAATGTTGTGGCTGGTTTGATCTTCCATGCAGACCACTTAAGCTTTCTCCATATCACTAATAAGGTTGTTACACTTTCTTATCATTGTGTGTTCACTGGTGTAGCACTTTTAATTTTCTTCAAGCTCTTTATCTTTTCATTCACAAATTGGCTGTTTGGTGCAAGAGACATAGCTTTTGGTCTGTCTTGGGTTTTGACATGCCTTCCTCACTAATCCTAATCATTTCTAGCTCTTGTTGAAAGTCAGAGACATGTGACTCATTTCACTTGAACACTTAAAGGCCACTATAGGGAGGCTTGAGGTGAGGGTGAGAGATGTGGGGGGAGGCTGATTGGTGGAGCAGTCAGAACACATATAACATTAATCAATTAAGTTTGCCATCTTCTATGCGTGTGGTTCATGCTCCCCCAAAAAACAATTACAGGAGTAACATCAAAGATAACTGATCACAGATCATCCTAACAGATATAATAACAATGAAAAAGTTTTAAATATTGTGAGAATTGCCAAAATGTGACACAGAGACATGAAGTGAGCGCATGCTGTCAGAAAATGATGCTAAGATTGTTTGATACAAGGTTGTCACAAAACTTCAATTTATTTTAAAAAATTATCTGAAAAGTGAAATAAAGTACAGTAAAACAAGGTATGCCTATAATTTTAAAGTATTATGACATTCATTCACCTGAATTGTTTATATTTTACATTAAGAGACCTCAGAATTGGAAAGTTAAGCATTGTGTCAATTATTTCCAAGAAGCAAAGGATATAAGACAATAAAGAGTCAGACAATGTGGCCAGTAGAGATGAGCAGGGGCGGCCTGCTGAGGAACAAAAGGTGTATGCTGGGAGTGTGAGGTAAGAAACAAGGAAGACAGAACTCCAGAAAGTATCTGAGGCAGGGGATAAAGTGCTAGGAAATTCTACACAAAAGTGACAAAGATAGAAATCAAGGTAGCCTAGGAAAGTACATACAAATGAAGGAAGGTAAATTAGAAAGATAAGTAAGAAATGAAGGGGGTGGAGGAACAGGAGTAAAACAACAGTCAATGAGTCAGGAAACAAGTGCAATGTGAAGGCATCAAGAGATTGCTGTGAGATGTCTCTGTTCCTGGGTTCTCACTCGGTGAGCCAAAGACCCCTGGGCTTCCACAGTAGCCAAATGCTAGTAATTATAGGATCTGTATCTTCAGATTCCAGGTTCTCTTGAGCTCACCTGGATTACAGTTGTCTACGGAAAACCTTTTATTGCCAAATCCAACTGAAAGCCAGAAGTAAGGGAGTACTTTGAAATAATCTATAAAAACTGGCTTCCTGGTGCACAGAACCAGGTGGAAAGCCTACTGGGAAGGCAGAACAGAGGGTGAGCCTCACACAAGGTTTGTCAGTCATGACAACAATAGATTATTTAACAAAACCATATTGTTTGCCTGTCTTTACTTTAGGGGATTATACCAAATCCCTCGGAGATTATACTTAATCTCTTTCTCACTCACCAGAAAACATCCTTTGTTTTCACAGCTCAGCAAGGGTTGGAGGAAGTATTTTGTGTGTCTCTCTCTACTCCTTACTCATTCGTTTTCTTCTATATCCTCTTCCCCCTACCTCTAAGGGGAGTGATTATGTGGTCGGAGTGATTGAGACTGCAGAAATTGCTGCCACTGGTTGCAATTATTGTTTCTCTGAAACAAGACACAGATTTACCACTCATAATTCCCTCACACGCTACTTGATGGATGTACCAGAAAAGAAAATCCAGTTATTTTGTGGACCGTGCATGTTCCTTTCCTAACCCCCACAGGAAGCACACCAGAGTCAGGCCCTCAACCTTCATTCCCGAGTTAAGACTGGAACTGTCTCTTCTCATGTTCTATGGTGCTCTCTAGCTGGCTCATTTAGGATTGCATGGGGTGCACAATGTTCCATGCAGCCAAATGGTAAATGTACTCAGAAGCTCTCCCAGCAATGGTTCCCAAGGCTAAGATTTGCAAAAAGGTTGTAGGGCCACCACCCCTACTTCAGCCTTAAGACAAAATCATGCTGTCAACAGTTTCACCAGAGAGTAATGCACTTTGAACCTGAGGGAACTTCATTTATAAAGTTTATTTTCTTTAGCCTTAATGACCCATGTATCTACTGTTGATGTTTTCTATTGGGACCAAGACAAAGAAAAAACCTATGTGATTTTCATCTCACTCCATTAGTACATGTGAGAAACACAAAGTACTAATGCTGGCTATGTGCCAGGCAATGGGAATACAGAAATGAATGAAAAGTGATGCTTTTCACCAAGGACCTCACATTCTAGTGAGGGATATAAAAACTGTATTAGGACTAAAAGGAGTGAAAGGAGCACCAACAGAGAAGTACTTAATTCTGACTGGAGGAAGTCAAAGATCACTTTTGGTTTGGGTCTTGAAGAATGTGTGTCAGGTTCTTAAATTGAAAAGGAGAGAAGGGCCTTCCTGGCAAAGGAGGTAACATGCAGAAGCAGCAAGCGGCATGGAAAGATGTAGAATATCTGTAAATCACTGGGTTGGTTGAGTACATGGGATGACTGTGAAAGAGAGAGAAATAATCCTTGAGAAAAGACTTGTCTCCAACATTTGCAGGACTCAGTAAAAACATAAATGAGGCCCACACACCACATGTTTAAGTATTTAAAAGGTATAAATCAAACGAAGCTACTGTTAAATAAAATTATGCTCTAGCCTCCTCCATTTACAAATAAACAGTCTTAACAACCTGGAGGCAACACTGGAATTTAGAATTCTTGCATTCCTTGAGGCTTCATGGCAGTGCTCAGTAATGTGTAGAGAGATGGGTTCCATACTCTGGCCAGCCCCACTTCTCTTCCTCCCCTGGCTCCTTCTCTTAAGGTGAGGGTTTTCCCTCACACATGTTTGGACACTGCAGCCTGCAAAACTAAGCTCCATTCACATTTCCTGAGAAGCGCCGTTTCTGGGCCATACCTTAGGTCTAAGAGAAAGCACATTGGCAAAGAGTCTACTCAAGGAAGGATAGACCTGTGGAGGAGGCCAGCATAGGCTCAGGAAGCAGGCTCAAGGCCATTTCTGGGGGGTAGAATTATGGGGTCCTGAGTGCCTCAAGCATAGCCTAAAAGAAGGCACAGCTGCAGGGTGATCACCAGTCCTTGGTCCCAGATTTAACATATGCTTGGGGAAAACCAGAACTAAAGAAGGGCCAGAGTGGGTCCAGCCTACGGCGTCCAGAACACAAGTTCCTCTTGTTTAAGTCTAAGCACTATTCCACTACAAAAGAAGGAAAGGAGAAAAGGCACTGTGGGATTTGCTCTTCATGTCTTCTGTTTATTATCCTGTAGGTAACATGGCTTCACTGAAGAAAACCACATGATCAAACAGGCCTAGATGGAAGCAGTGTGGACTTGTTATCTCAAGGATCTGTAAGCTTGCTTGTGCTATATTACGTCTTCTTCTTTCCCTTCCCCACTCTTGTGAAGCTTTTCTTGAGCCCAAGCATTAGATAAAAAATCATTCCTTTCCTATCTTCCTAGTGAACACTTTTCATAATTCTGTTTGCCATACATAGGCAATTTTGCTGCACAGATATTTGCTTTCCTCCATAGACTGTGAAATGATGAGATCGCCCGTATGTAAAGTTAATTTTTTTATTAAAAAGAATGTGTTTCTTGTAGAAAAACCAGAACACATAATTATTTTAATATAAGAAAGCAAAAAAAAAATCAAACCACCTCTCTGAGATAACCATTGTTAATATTTTATTATAAGCCCTGCCATACTTTTCCCTACGGACTGAAATAAAAAATACATACATATATATGTATGTATATTTTATATATATATGTATAAATATATATATATATATCTCCATGTATGTGTATTAGGCAGGGCACAATACTATACATACTATTCTCTAATCTGCTTTATTTTTCACTGAATAGCATGTTATGAGATATACCTAATGTAAATGACAAATTAATGGGTGCAGCACACCAACATGGCACATGTATACATATGTAACAAACTTGCACGTTGTGCACATGTACCCTAGAACTTAAAGTATGATAAAAATAAATAAATAAATAAAATAAAGTTAATCCTTAGTAAACTGGGAATTATCTTTGTTAACTGAATGTATCACCTATCATATTATGGTGGAATGATTCTATTACTGAAATGTGGTACATGTTACTGCTCTAGAGCAATAATTAAGGATAAAAATCCAAGTTATACCTACATCTCCTTACAATTGAAAAAACAATGAAACATTATTTCACATCTGAGTTATATTAGAGTGTAGCTATTACATGAGTCCCAAGTCACATAAAGATTTGGGGGTTGTATTAGTTTCCTAAGCCTGCTGTTACCACAAATTTTCTACAGTTATAAATTACAATAAACTTGGTGTCTTGAAACCATGGAAATGTATTATTGCATAGTTCTGGAGGTCAGAAGTCCAAAATTACTCTTAGTGGGCTAAAATCAAAGTGCTGACAAGACTAGTTTCTTCCAAAGGCTCCACAGGAGAATCTGTTTCCTTTTCTTTGCTAACTTCCAGAGGCTACTTATATTCCTTAGCTCATGACCCCATCTTTCATCTTCAAAGCCAGCTGCAGAGCATCTTCTAATCCCTCCCTCTGACTCTGAACTTCTTGTTTCTTACAAGGACCCACTGTGATTATATTGGGCCCACACAGATAATCCAGGATAATATCCCCATCTCAAGATCCTTAACTTGAACCATTTGCAAAGTTCCTTTTGCCATATGAAGTAACATACTATCAGGTTGCCTGGATTAGATCATGGACATCTTTGGGGGGTTATTATTAAATCTATCCAGGGGGCAATTGTTTTTATTCACAAGTAAATCAATACTTTATATGAATGTAAAAGTTACTTACACTTTGAGTACGCAATGTAAATGAAAAATGACTAAATAAAATGAAATTGTGCAGAACTGTCCCTAACCTTGTGAAGTGAACACACCTTGGAATTAGAGCGCACCAAGTGACAGACTACTGAGACCTATTATTAGGTTTTTGCATACAGAAGATTAAAACTGTATATACTTGATCCTGGCCAAGGAAGCTCTGTTTATTTAATTTGGAAATTTTGTGCAAATCGTGTGATTAGTCCATGGAAACTAAAACCATTGCAGGTGTGTGTATGTGTGTGTGGTTAAGCACACATGCACATATGCATGAAAGGGAGAAAAGATGGCACTTCACAAAGATCCCATGTTACTTACAGTTTACTGTAAAATAACTTCCATCAGATGGCACACTGCAAACTATATCAGCTTTTTAATTTGATTGAAACACCATATTAAACTAGGTAATGGAATTAAGTATTGTTGCCAAGCAAAATTACATTAATTTTTACATTAAAATTTGTATTTCAATCTATCCTATTGCATGACCACCACATACACCATGGTAATCTAGCAATTACACAGACCTGACTTATATTTTAAAATCACACTCAAAGCCTAAAATTTTTAGTGGATCACTTTGTAATTTCCCTAATATAGTTAGGTGTTCTTTTTTAAGTAAATAAAAACTATTATAATATTTTATATTTGCCTTGTACATCAACACTGAATTTAGCATTGTCTTATAAAGACACACATTGTCTAGCTTATACAGATATACACACTGACATAGCCATAAATATAGATGTGTTTTTTTCCTAAAGAGTCACACTTAATTATACAACTTATCTATAATTGTGAGCCTCAAGATTACCCCTAGGCAAACTGCAGAGAAATAAAATTTACCTCTTCTTTCACTGTTCTATGATATGACACTTCACATATACCATCCTTCCTTATAAGACCCTCATTTTTCTAATGGTCCCTAACAACATTATCAAATTAAGCTACTCCAGATTCTACTTTCAGGTCACTTCTACAACCTATTCAAACACAACCAAACACAAAATATAGAAGTAAATCTATTAAATAGTTTGACCAAATGGAGAATGAGTACATGTTAAAATCAATATTGGCAAGCGAGACTCCATCTCAAAAAAAAAAAAATCAGTATTGGCAAAGGTTAAGCCCAAAGTAGGTATTTAAATTATATCTAACAAATTGCAAGGTCCTAAGACTAAATCTGAGATGTGATCAAATAATTTTAATTATTAATTTCATATTAATATAATTTTATTATTTAAAATGTTGACAAATTTTAAAAGTTTGACATTACAGTATATAAATGATAATTTCTTACTACAGAGTTTCCACAATGCCTCTGTGGTCACCAAATTTCACACCTGCAATCATAAATACAGGTTCACTTTGCAGTGAATAAAGAAAATATTTAGGGTGTACATCAGTTTGCTCTATCATGTTATTTTCTTCATATATTTTATGTTTTATGTCTAGATTGAAGATGATTCATCATGTATCTTTTTATAATTTGGGGGGTTTTCCTCTTATAAAATGTTGAAGTGCAAAGTTCACATTATTTTTCATTCTTGTCCACAAAATGTGAAGACTCTCAAAGTGAAACCTTCCTTTAATTTTTTAAAATTAGAATTATGAAGTCATGTAATCTATTATTCTACCATTTATTATAATTAAAATGTCATAAACATTTGTGGATTCAAAAAGAATATAATGTCTACCTCAGCTATCTAATTAATACACTCACTCTTAATAGCCCCATTAGATTTCAAAATCTTTTCAAATTTATTTATATGGAAATTCTTAATATTTCTGTTAAAATTAGGAGCATTCACAATTATTACTCATGGTAGTATTTAACTCATATACTAATGTATACTTCAATATATAAATGCCATGGGAGATTTTCACTCTAAGTTATATCTAAAATATTTGCCTATTTTTAAAAATGAATGCTTATCTCCAATTTACAAAACCTCCTAGAATTAATAGATGAACTCAGCAAAACTGTAAAATTAACACACAAAAGTCACTCGTATATCTACATACAAACAATAAATTTCTGATTAGAAAGGAAAGTGAGAAAACAATTCCATTTAAAGTAGCATCAAATATAATAAAATGCTTAGCTATAAAGACACACATAGATTGAAAGTGAACAGATGAAAAAAGATATTCCATGCAAACAGGAACCAAAATTAAGCAGGAGTAGCTATACTTAAATCAAATAAAGTAGACTTTAAGTCAAAAAGTATAAAAAGAGACAAATATATTGTTTGGTTGGTTGTCCCCTCCAAATGTCATGTCGAAATGGGATTGCCAATGCTGGAGGTGGGGCCTGGTGGGAGGGATTAGATCATAGAGGCAGATTCCTCATGAATGGCTTCATGTCATCCCCTTGGCAATGGCTGAGTTCTCACTCTGAGATCTGGTTGTTTAAAAGTGTGTGGTGCCTCCCCACTTCTCTCTTGCTCCTGTTCTCGCCATATGATGCACTGGCTTCCCCTTCACCTTTCACCATGATTGGAAGCTTCCTGAGGCCCTCACCAGGAGCAAATGCTGGCACCAGGCTTGTCCAGCCTACAGAACCATGAGCCAATTAAACCTATTTTCTTTAATTACCCTGATCCAGATATTTCTTTCTAGCAACTCAAGAACAGACTAATACAGACAAAGAAGGTCATTGTATAATGATAAAGGGATAAATTCATCAAGAGAATATAATAAATTGCAAATATATAGGTACCCCGAACAGGAGCACTCAGATATATAAAGCAAATAATATTAGTTTTAAATGGAGGAATAGACTCTAATATAATACTATTTGGGAACTACAACACCCCACTCTCCACTCTCCACATTGGACAGATTACCTAGACAGAAAATCAATAAACATCAGATTTGAACTGCACTACAGACATGGCATCAACAAGATGAAGGACAAAAACCATATGATCATCTCAATAGATAGAGAAAACACATTTGAAAAAAATTAACACCCTTCATGAAAACAGCTTTCAACAAATTAGGTATAGAAGGAGCATACATCAATACAATAAAGGCCATATACGACAAACCCATATTTAACATCATGCTGAATGGGGAAAAGCTGAGAGCTTTTCTGTAAGAACTCAAACAAGATGGTCGGGCATGGTGGCTCACAGCTGTAATCTCACTACTTTGGAAGACCAAGGCAGGCAGATTACCTGAGGTCAACAGTTCAAGACCATCTTGGCCAACATGGTAAAACCCCATCTCTACTTAAAATACAAAAAAAATTACCCGGGCGTGGTGGTGGGCGCCTGTAATCCCAGCTACTCAGAAGGCTGAGGCAGAAAAATCGTTTGAACTCGGGAGGTGGAGGTTGCAGTGAGTTGAAATTGCACCATTGCATACCGGCCTGGGCAACAGGAATGAAACTCCATTTCAAAAAAAAAAAAGAATTCAAACAAGACAAGAATGTTCACTGTCATCACTATTGTTCAATATAATACTGAAACTTCTAGTCAGAGCAATTAAACCTAAGAAAGAAAGGAGATCCAAATTGGAAAGAAGAAAGTCAAACTGTCCCTGTTTGCAGATGACATGATCTCATATGTAGAAAAACCTGAAGACTCTACCAAAAAGCTCTTACAACTGATAAATTTAATCATGTTCCAAAATACAAAGTCAACATACAAAAATCAGTAATGTTTCTATACACCAACAACAAACTAGCTGACAAAAAAAACAAGAAAGCAATCCATTTTATAATAGCTATAAAAAAACAAAATAAAATACCTAGAATACCTATGAATAGATTAAACCAAGGAGATAAAAGATCTCTGCAAAAAAACCTATAAAACGCTGATAAAAAAAAACTTGAAAAAGACACCAAAAAATGAAAGACATCCCATGATCATAGACTGTAAGAATTAACATTGTTAAAATGATCATACTACTCAAAGCAATCTACAGATTCAATGCAATCCTATCAAAATAGCAATGTTATTCTTCACAGAAATAGAAAAAAACAATTTTAAAATCTGTATAAAACCACAAAAGACCCCAGATAGCCAAAGCAATCTAGAGCAAAAAGAACAAAGCCAGAGGCATCACACCTGACTTGAAAATATACTACAGACCTTTAGGAACCAAACCAGCATGGTACTGGCACAGAAACTGACACATAGACCAATGGAACAGAACAGAGAACTCATAAAAAATTCACATATTTACACCCAAGTGATTTTCAACAACAGTGGCAAGAATGTACAATGGGGAAAGGACAGTCCGTCTCTTTAATGAATAGTGCTGGGAAAACTGAATAACCATAAACACAATAATAAAACTGGATCCCTACCTCTCACCACATTAAAAAACCAATTCTAAATAGATTAAAGACTTAAATGTAAGACCTGAACTATGAAACTACTGGAAAAAAACACACACACACGAAGAAAATGCTTCAGGACACTGGTCTGGGCAAAAATTGTATGAATAAGATCTCAAAAGCACAGGCAGCAAAATCAAAAATAGACAAAGTTATATCAAACTAAAAACCTCTGCATAGCAAAGGAAACAACCAACAGAGTGAAGATATTACTTGCAGAATAGAAGAAAATATTTGCAAATTTCTTTCAACAAGAAACTAGTATCTAAAATATACACAGAATTCAACTCAACAGCAAATAACAAATAATTTACAAATGGGCAAATGATCTAAATAGAGATTTCTCAAAAGAAGCCATATAAATGGCCAAACAAGTATATTTAAAAAATGCTCAAATCCTAATCATCAGAGAAATGCAAATCAAAACTACAATGAGATATCTTCTCGCTCAGGTTCAATGCCTATTATCAAAAAAACAAAAAAAATAACAAATGCTGGTGAGGATAAAGGGAAAAGAGAACTCTTATACATTGTTGGTGGGAATGTAAAGTAGTACAGTCATATAGAAAACAGTAGGGAGGTTCCTCAAAAAACCACAAATACAGCTACCATATGATCCAGCAATCCTACCGCTGGGTGTGTATTCAGTATGCCTGAGACTTCCACATTCCTACGTTTATTAGAGCACTATTCACAATGGCCAAAATATGGAGTCAACCTAAGTGTCTATTGACAGATAAATGCTTTTTAAAAATGTGGTATATACTATTAAGCCATAAAAAAATGAAATCCTGTTATTTGCAGCACAATGGATAAGCCTGGAAAACATTATGTTAAGTGAAATCAGGCACAGAAAGATAAATACCACATGTCCTAATTCATATGTGGAAGCTAAAAAGATTGCTCTCATATAAGTAGAGAGTTGAATAGCGGTTCCTAGAAGCAGAGAAGGGTGTGAATGGGAATAGGAACTGGGAAAGGTTGGTTAATGAATGCATAACTACAACTAGATAGGAGGAACACATTCTAGTTACAGTGTTCTACAGCATGGTAAGCTGACTATAGTTAACTACAATTTCTTGTATGTTTTCAAATAGCTAGAAGAGAGTATTATGAAAGTTCTCAACACAAAAAGGGATAAATGTTTGAGATGATGGATATGCTAATTACCCCAATTTTATCATTACACATTCTACACATGTATCAAAATGTCACAGGGTATCCGCATAAATATGTATTATTATTATGTGTCAATTAAAAATAATAGCAAGAAAATTTTAAAAATATAATAGATGAGAAGAATATAGACCAAAAAAAAAGAAAATATATAGGAATAAGCTTAACCAAGAAGGTGAAAGACTTATACATTAAAAACTACAAAACTGAAGAAGAAGAACAACAAAAAAATTGGAAAAACATTTTCATGGATTGGAAGACGTAATACTGTTAAAATGTCAGTATTATCAAAAGTGTTAGGTAGACACTTTAATGCAATGACTTTCAAAACCCCAATGACATTTTATTCAGAAAAATTTAAAAAGTTCAGCCTAAAATTCAGATGGAATCTCATGGGACCTAAATAACCAAAATAAATTTTAGGTCTCACATTTCCCAACTTCAAAACCTATTACAGATCTACAGGAATTAAAACAGTGTGATACTGGCGTAAAGATAGACATATAGACGAAGGAAATAGAATAGAAAGCCTAGAGATAAACCCTCACTTATACGGTAAAATGATTTTTGACAAAAGTGCCAACACTATTCAATGGGGAATGAAAAGTGTTTTCAACAAATAATGCTTGGAAAACTGTATATCTATATATAAAAGAAAGAGTTTGGACCTTTACCTTATGTCACATATAAAAATTATCTCAAAATGGATCAAAGAACTAAATTTAAAAGCTAAAACTTTAAAACTCTTACAACAAAATCGGGAAAGCTTCATGGCACTGGATTTAATAATGATTTCATGGATGTGGCAACAAAAGCACATGCAAAAACAGAAAAATAGATAAGCTGCATTATTACATCAAAGTTAAATACTTCTTTCTGTGTATCACATGATAAAATAAACAGATGAAAAGACAACCCACAGAATGAGGGAAGTATCTTCAAATCATGTATCTGAAAAGGTGTTACTATCCAAAATTTATATAAAGAACTCCTACAGCTAAACAACTATTAAAAAAACTTGATTAAACAATGTGCACAGTACTTGAATAGACATTTCTCCAAAGAAAATGTATGAATGATTGATAAGCACATGAAAAGATGCTCAGCATCAGTAATCACTAAAAAAAAATGCAAATCAAAATGACAATGAGGTACCACTTCACACCCATTTAAGTAGTTACTACTTAAAAAAAAATGTTTGATTTGTGAAGAATGTGGAGAAATTAGAACTCTTGTGCATTGTTGTTGGGAAAGTAAAATGGCTCAGTGGCTATGGAAAACAGGATGTTGATTTCTTAAGACACTGAAAATAGAACCAATATATGATACAACAATTCCACTTCTGGGTATATACTCCCAAAATTGAAAGCAGAATTTCTAAGAGATATTTCTACAGTCATGTTTAGAGATGCCATATTCACAACAGCCAAGAGGTAGAAGCAACTGAGCATCCATCCACAGACAAATGAATAAAATGTGGCATGTACACAAAAATGAATATTATTCAACCTAAAGAAGGAAAAAAAAACTAAGGCGTGCAAGCAACTTTATAGGAAAATATCTAATAATCTAATTTTAAAATGGGCAAAATATCTGAATAGACATTTCCCAAAAGACATACAAATGGAAAACAGGTATATGAAAAGGTAGTCAATATTAATGGTCATCAGAGAAATTAAAATTAAAACTACAATGAGATATCATCTCATGCCCGTTAAAATGGCATATCCAAAAGACAGGCAATAACAAATGCTAGTGAGGATATAAAGAAAAGAGAACCCTCACACACTGTTGGCGGGAATGTAAGTCAGTATAACCACTAGGGAGAACAGTTTGGAAGTTCCTCAAAAAAACTAAAAATTGAGCTAACAAGTGATCCAGCAATCCCACTGCTAAGTACATACCCCAAAAAAGGAAATCAGTATATCAAAGAGATATCTGCACTCCTATGTTTAATGCAGCACTATTCATAATAGCCAAGATTTGGAAGCAACCTAAATGTTCATCAACAGATGAATGAAACAAGTAAATGTGAGGCAAGAGAAAGAAATAAAGGGCATTCAAACAGAAACAGAGGAAGTCAAATTATCTTTATTTGCAGAGGACATTATCCTATACCTAGAAAATCCCATCATCTCAGCCCAAAAGCTTTTTAAGCTGATAAGCAACTTCAGCAAGTCTCAGGATAAAAAATCAGTGTGCAAAAATCACTAGCATTCCTATATACCAACAGTCAAACTAAAAGCAAAATCATGAACAAACTCTCATTCACAATTGCCACATAAATAATAAAATACCTAGAACTACACTAACTAGGGAGGTGAAAGATCTCTACAATGAGAAATACAAACCATCGCTCAAAGAAATCAGAGATGACACAAACAAATAAAAAAAAATTCAATGCTCAGGGATACGAAGAACCGGCTTTGTTAAAATGTCCATACTGCCCAAAGCAATTTATACATTCAATGCTATTCCCATTAAACTACCACTGCCATTCTTACAGAACTAGAAAAAAAATGTTAAAATTCATATTGAACCAAAAAAGAGCCTGAATAACCAAGGCAATCCTAAGCAAAAAGAACAAAGCTGGAGACATTACACTACCTGACTTCAAACTATACTACAGTGCTAGAGTAACCAGAACAACATAGCACTGGTACAAGAACAGACACATAGAACAATGAAACAGAATAAAGAACCCAGAAATAAGACCACATACCTATAACTATTTGATCTTTGACAAACCTGACAAAAACAAGCAATGAGGAAAGGATTCCCTATTCGATAAATGGTGCTGAGATTACTGGCTAGCCATATACAGAAGAAACTGGACTCCTTCCTTACACCATATACAAAAATTAACTCAAGATGGATCAAATACTTAAATGTAAAACCCAAAACTATAAAAATCCTGGAAGACATCCTAGGCAATGTCATTCAGGACATAGGCACAGGCAAAGATTTCATGATGAAGATTCCAAAAGCAATTGCAACAAAAGCAAAAATTGACAAATGGAATTGAATAAACTTAAGAGCTGCATGGCAAGAGAAACTTACCAACTGAGTAAAGAGATAGCCTACAGAATGGGAGAACATTTTCGCAAACTATGCATCTAACAAAGGTCTAACATTCATCATCTATAAAGAACTTAAACAAATTTACAAAAAAAAAAAACAAACCCCATAAAAAAGTGGGCAAAGGACATGAACAGACACTGCAAAAGAAGACATACAAGACAACAATCATATTTTAAAAAGTTCAACATCACTGATCATTAGCAAATCAAAACCATAATGGAATACCATCTAACACGAGTCAGAATGGCTACTATTAAAAAGTCAAAAAATAATAGATGCTAGTGAGACTGTGGAGAAAAAGGAATGCTTATACACTGGTGATTGGAGTGTAAATTAGTACAGCCATCGTGGAAGACTGTGATGATTCCTCAAAGACCTAAAGACAGAACTACCATTTGTCCCAGCAATCCCATTACTGGGTATATGCCCAAAGGAATATAAACCATTCTATTATAAAGACACATGCACACGTATGTTCACTGCAGTACTATTTACAACAGCAAAGACATGGAATCAACCTAAATGTCCATCAGTGATAGACTGGATAAAGAAAATGTGGTACATATATACTATGGAATATTATGCAGCTATAAAAAACAATGAGATCATGTCCTTTGCAGGGATATGGATGGAGCTGAAGGTCATTATCCTTAGCAAACTACACAGGAACAGAAAACTGAATACCAGATGTACTCACTTATAAGTGGAAGCTAAATGATGAAAACACATGCACACATAGAGGAAAATGACACACAGGGGCCTTTCAGAGGGTGGAGGGTGGGAGGAGGAAGAGGATCAGGAAAAACAACTAATGAGTGCTAGGTTTAATACCTGGGTGATGAAATAATCTGCACAACAAACCCCTATGACACAAGTTTACCTATGTAACAAACCTGCACTTGTACACCTGAACTTAAGAGTAAAAATAAATAAATAGAACTTAAACTCCCCACCAAAAAAAGATAATGTGGTACATATATACAATGGAGTATTATTCAGCCATAAAAATGAATGAAATCCTGTCATTTGCAACTACATGGATGGAAATGGAGGACATTATGATAAGTGAAATAAGCCAGGCACAGAAAGACAAACTTCACAAGTTCTTACTTATTTGTGGAAGCTAAAAATTAAAACAATTGAACTCACAGTGATAGAGAGCAGCATGATGGTTACTAGAGGCTGGGAAAGGTGGTGAGGATGTTGTAAGGAGGTAAGGATGGCTAATGGGTACAAAAATATAGTTAGATAGAATGAATAAGATCTAGTATTTGACAGCATAACAGAGTGACTATAGTCAATAATAATTTATGTGTACATTTTAAAATAAACAGTATAATTGAGTTGTCTATAACATAAAGACAGGATAACTGCTTGAGGTGATGGAAACCTCATTTACCCTGGTGTTATTATTACACATTGCACACCTGTATCAAAATATCTTATGTACATCATAAATACACACACCTGAAAAAAGGAACAAAATTCTGATACATACTATGACATAGTCGTAGGACTATGCTATGGGAAATAATTTAGTCACAGAAAGATAAATACTGTATGATTCCATATGATTCCATTCATCTACAAAGAGTAGTTAAATTCATAGAGACACTAAGCAAAATGGTGGTTGCCAGGAGCTGGGGATGGGGGTGTGGAATGGGGAATAGTTGTTTAATGAGTATGGAGTTTAAGTTTTGCAAGATGTAAAGAGTTCTGGAGATTGGTTGCACAACAATATAAATGCACTTAACATTACTGAACTGTATGCTTAAAAATAGTTCAGATGGTAAATTTTGTGTGTATTTTACCACAATTAAATTCGTTCAAAAATACAGTTGGCACATGAACAACACAGGTTTGAACTATGCAGGTCCATTTATACGTGGATTTTTTTTTCAATAAAAGTTATACCAGTTGGTTTTGATTTGCATTTCCCTGATCATTAGTGATGTTGAGCATTTTTTCATGTTTGTTGGTCACGTGTGTATCTTTTTTTGAGAATTGTCTGTTCATGTCCTTAGCCTACTTTTTGATGGGATTGTTTGTTTTTATTTCTGCCGATTTGTTTGAGTTCCTTGTAGATTCTGGATATTAGTTCTTTGTCAGATGTATAGATTGCAAAGATTCTCTCCAAATCTGTGGGTTGTCTGTTACTCTGCTAATTGTTTATTTTGTTGTGCAGAAGCATTTTAGTTTAATTAAGTCCCATCTATTTATTACTGTTTTTGTTGCATATGCTTTTGGGTTATTGGTCATGAAGTCTTTGCCTAAGCCAATGTCTAGAAGGGTTTTTCCGATGTTAACTTCTAGAACTTTTATGGTTTCAGTTCTTAGATTTAAGACCTTCACCCATCTTGAGTTGATTTTTTTATAAGGTGAGAGATGAGGATCCAGTTTCATTCTCCTACATGTGGCTTGCCAATTATCCCAGCACCATTTGTTAAATAGGGTGTCTTTCCCTCGACCACCTTTATGTTTTTGTTTGCTTTGTCGAAGATCAGTTGGCTGTATTTCACCTTATTTCTAAGTTCTCTATACTGTTTCATTGGTCTATGTGCCTATTTTTATATTAATACCAGTACCAGGCTGTTTTGGTGACTATGGCCTTATAGTTTAAAGTCAGGTAATGTGATGCCTCCAGATTTGCTTTTTGCTTAGTCTTGCTTTGGGTATGCGGGCTCTTTTTTTGGTTCCATGTGAATTTTAGGATTGTTTTTTCTAGTTCTGCAAAGCATAACGCGATACCACCTTATTCCTGCAAGAATGGTTATAATCAATAATTCAAAAATGACAGATGTTGGCATGGTGAAAAGGAGTTAATGTGGTAAAATTGGCATTGATGATAAAATAATAGGCATTGATGTGGTGAAAAGGGAACAGTTTTACACTGCTGGTGGGAATGTAAACTAGTACAACCACTATGGAAAACAGTGTGGGGATTCCTCAAAGAACTAAAAGTAGAACCACCATTTGATCCAGAAATCCCATGACTAGGTATCTACCCAGAGGAAAAGAAGTCATTATGCGAAAAAGATACTTGCACACGACTCAGCCATAAAAAGGGATGAAATGACGGCATTTGCAGCAACCTGGCTGGAACTAGAAACCATTATTCTAAGTGAAGTAACTCAGGAATGGAAAACCAAACATTGTATGTCCTCACTCATAAGCGGGAGCTAAGCTATGAAGATGTAAGGCATAAGAATGATACATGGACTTTGAAGACTCAGGGGAAAGGGTGGGAGTGGGTGAGGGATAAAAGACTACACATTGGGTACACTGTACAATGCCTGGGTGATGGGTGCACCAAAATCTCAGAAATCACCACTAAATAACTTATTAATGTAACCAAATACCACTTGTTCCCCAAAAACCTATTGAAATTTTTAAAAAGAGTTATATCAATTGTGCCCGCCTCTTCTGTCTCCCATTCTACCTCCTCCACCTCTTCCAACTCTGTCACCCAGGACAGCAAGACAAACCCCTTCTCTTCCTCCTCCTCCGCAGCCTACTCAATGTGAAAACGATGAGGGTGAAGATCTTTATGATAATCTACTTTCACTTAATAGTCAATATTTTCTCTTTCTTATGATTTTCTTAGAAACATTTTCTCTTCTTTAGGCTAATTTATTATAAGGATATAACATATATAATATATATAAAATACATATAAGATAAAAACTATGTGTTAATCAACTGTTCATGTTATCAGTAAGACTTCCAGTTAACAGTGGGCTATTTGTAGTTAAGTTTTGGGGGAGTCAAAAAGTTGGGTCGAAGTTTTTGACTGCATGGGGATTGGCACTCCTCACCCTTATATTTTTAAAGGGTCAACTGTAATAAAGGAACATTCAGATTAATACCAATGTCATTGTTAGTGTCACTGTTATAATGAGTAGACAAAGTCAATCCACGTGATTCCATATGAGTTCAGATTTGCCAGAAATGACATTGAGTAGCCATTCAGCAAATCAGTCTTCTTAAATTTGAGCATAAGTTAAAGCCAAACATTAGATTTGGTCCAAATTTCAAGTCCTATATGAAACTTCAGTACAAGCCTAAAAGAAGACTCTTACAGAGTCTTACCAACTGTCAGAATTTCAGAAACAGTAGCAGACAGGTAGAGGACAAACTTTTGGTCAAAGTGGCCCTTTTTGCATTTCTTCAAACCTCACAGATCTTATTATTTAGACTTATGCTCTTCTCATTAACTCATAAAACTAGGTTTATAGGTTTTTACTTTCCCATAAACACTGAATAAGCCTCTCCTTTCCTTTAAGTTGATCCCTAAGAAAGGACATTAAGAATGTAGGAGATAGAATTAGTCCTCTAAGTCAACATATCATGACACTCTCTCATGTCTTACAAGTTTTACACAGTGACGTACATGGCCTTCTGTAAAACAAGGCATTAAGTAAATATTAAATAACATATTGTTGACAATATTTTTCCATATTAATAAAACACAAATTCAGCTTGTGGGTTAAGATTTAAACTGTCATTACATAGTTTCACCTATCATTGAGTCAGATTGTCCATAATATTAAAGTCAAAACTTATTTAAAAGGTGTAGGTGTGCTTGAAGACTTTGAATTTATCCAAATCACCTTGATTTCCCTGCCAATATTCATAAGCATCTAAAGGTTAGAGGCCCTATTAGTCTGATTCACTCATAAAAGTACCATAAAAAAGATGCTTAATAAGTGGTTTTTGATCATGCTAATGATGAGATACTTCTGGAGCTAAAAATAGCAAGGTGAGATAATCCCAAATGGTACATATAACTTCCCCTCTAGGTTGAATAAGGAGAAGAGTAAAAATGATGAAATTGGCTTACACGCAGAGAACAGTCTAGCTTCATCATAATTTCTGTCTTGAACACTGCAATATAAATTTTATTATAAACTATAGCTCTGTACAGCTGAAAAAACATCTATTTTTACTAAACGTCAAAAATATCACCAAATGATATTCATGAGATAAACCTAAATATATCAAATTGTCAGAGAAGACATGGACAAAGAAGTACTTTCTTCCCAGCCTACAAAGCAAGAATAGTCATCACCACTATGTCATTTGAGAAATGCTGACACTGAATCTCAATTCCTGCAGGAAATGGTAATAACACAAAATGTGGGAAAGTTGCAATACTGTGACAATAGCAGAGTTGTACTCCTTGCACATGTCAGCATTGATTGTAGAGAGAGTACAGTTCTGTGGCCTTATAGAAGTGTGGTATTTTTAGGAGCATTATAACAGCAAACTGTAGGTCTGATGGCTCTTCAAAAGTATGATCAGGTTTCGGTAAAGGAGACATGGTAGGGAAAACAAAAAACCAAAGCTTATTCTGTTTTCCTAAAGTTATAAAGAAAGTTAAAAGAATACATATTTGATCTTCAAAATAATATATTCCTAAGAAAATTAGTGTAAAGCATTTAAAAACTACATAACAGTTATTCTCACACTAGTGGGTCTAAATATGGTTGATGAAGGAAAAAAAACAGTAAATTTAAATTATGCCAATAACGTTGGTAAATGTATTATATTTCCAAACAGAACAACTATGAAAGTTCACACTGAAAAAAAAAAACACATGAAAAAGAGGTCTACTACCTACTCACATTATAAGTATTAAACTCTATTATTAAAAATCCAATAAGAAATTCAAATGAGCATTTTAAGAAAACTTTTATGCATTTACAATGGAGTTTATGAATGGTAGTTATCAGAATATTTAAGTATCTTGTAAATTATTAATATAAACATAAATGATAGTAATAAATGGTTAGGACTATGCTGCCATGAACTAGTTATCCTCACCTCCTCATTAGGCATTCTCTCAACTATTTATTCAATAAACATTTACAGAGCATCTCTTATTCTGTAGAAGCTTAGAAATCAAATAAAGAGCTTATTTTTGCCATTGCACTATATGATTAAGAAATTAAAATATAAAATAAAAGTAAATAGTATTTAGTATGCCTATACGGTGTATATTTACAGCTCTCTGATTACTTCAAATTTGATAATCTATGCAGTTTTTGTTAAGAATATAGAGTTCAAGAGAATATAATATAAGCATTCATTCTGTGTGCTTAGTTTACCATTACTGGTTTACTTTCTCATTAAATCATTAGGAAGTGCTGAAAATAATACTTATTTCAAAATATAGAAAATTCATTCCAAAAACCTAATTACGAGTAGCAAACTCAAATGATTCAGAACAAAAAATATAATCTAGTGATTGCCAAAAAACATGGCAAGCACTAGAAGCTTTCACATCCATCGCCTCAGTTAAGGGGAGTTGCTACTATGCCCTTTTATACAGGCAAAGAAATACAGTTTCTAAAAATCAAGTAACTAGCCCAACTTCACAATTCATAGGAGTGGGATTTGAGTACATATCTTCTTTGAGCTTCCAAATCCCATGAACCCAACATAAAACCATAGTATGTCTCAAAGAAAGCTTAAACTCAGAAAGAAAGAAAAAAAATACCCTTTGGTCTTTTTACAAGTGCATATTTCAAAAGAAATCCAATGTCTGTGCAATATGTATTCCCATATTATCATATTTAATGTCATAAAAACTCACTGATGTGGTCATTATTAATCCTATTTTTATTTTGATTCCTTAAGATCAGATCCTGGCTTCAAATCTGTCTCTCTGACATCATTAAACCTCACTGAATTCAAATCGGATAATTTGACCCACACAATTTTGCTATGTCGTATGTGCTATAAGACAGGTGAAGCATTACATCTAGGGATTTTGCTTACAACTCTAAACCAGACCAAGATCTCAAAAACACAAACAAAAACAAAACTTTACTTGATTCAGTGAAGAAATAGACACATTAATTGAGCATGAATTTACCAAAAAATGATGAAAAAACTTATTGCAACATTTTCTCACATCACAAAAACATTCAGGTTCTGATGTAGGTCTTGTTCCAGTGACTCGACAATAGGAGGCCTTAACTCTGTGATTATCAAGGCTTTTCCTTCATGATGGTCCTTCGTGTTCTCAAGATAGCTGCTCAGGTTTCAGGCATGATAGTTGTGTTTACAGCAAGGAGAAAGGGAAAGTGGTGATATTACCCTCTAGATTTCCCTTTGTAATGAACACAAAAGTTTTCCTGGGCACATTCCCAGAAGACTTCCTCCAATGTTTAGCAGCCAGAACTGTGTGATATCTCCAACTTTTGCAGCAAGAAAGGTAAGAAAAGGGCATGTTTAGATTTTGATAGTCTACAAAAAAACAGTAATGAGAGAAGGGAGAGGTAAAGGGATAGCGTGTGATCCTGAGACAGGAATAATACAGGGTGGTCACAGGAGAATAGAAAATTCCAGGAAGCAGTTTCACATGACTAGCAAAAGGAAACTGTTGACATAGCTGCACAAGCTAGGGGCCGAAAAGACCCTGAAATAGGGTGTGGGCCAATCTGGCTAAGAGTAACTGGACACAACACGGTACCTGATTTGACCTAGGTTTCACCTAGGACCTCATTATATGCTCATTAACATCCTAAATCACACACCCACCAGCACCATGAGGATTCTGGGAACACCCATATTCGGCATAAAAATGGATGGCACAGTTCCAAGAAATCTTCACCTTTTTCCAGAAGTCTTCATAAATATTTCACTCCTTGGTTAAAGAAACCCATAAAGGTAGCAGTCACACACCCCTTGTGTGTGACTCTCTCTTGATTATGCCCACAGTCCCCTTTCTTGAGTGTATACATTTAACTTTGCAAAAAATGTTCGTACTTTTACTATTTTCTGACTGGTCCTTGAATTTCTTCTCACGGCTGTGTCAAGAGCCCAGACACTGGCTGGGGGTGAGGTTCCACCCGCATTTGAGGACCTCCCCTAGCTCACCAGTATCAATCCCACTATAGCAGCAGTCTCCAACAATTTTGGCACCAGGGACTGGTGTTGTGGAAGACAATTTTTTTTATGGACGGGGGAAGAGGTTAGGGATGGTTTGAGGATGATTCAAGTACATTAATTGTACACTTTATTTCTATTATTGTACACTTTATTTCTATTATTATTACACTGTGGTATATAATGAAATAATTATACAAGTCACCATAATCTAGAATCAGTGGGAGCCCTGAGCTTGTTTTCCTGCAGCTAGATGGTCCCATCTGGGGGTGATGAGAGACAGTGACAGATCATCAGTCACAAGATTCTCATAAGGAGCATGCAACCTAGATCCGTCGCAGGCACAGTTCACAATAGGGTTTGCACTCCTTTGAGACTCTAATGCAGCCACTGATCTGACAGGAGGCAGAGCTCAGGCAGTAATGCAAGTGATAGGGGAGCAGCTGTAAATAACAGACAAAATGAAGCTTCACTGGCTTGCCCATTGTTCACCTCCTGCTTTGCAGCCTGCTTTCTAAATGGCTATGGACAGGTACAGGTCTGTGGCCTGGGGTTTGGGGACCACTGCACTATAGAGTGCACTATAGAGTGTTTGCTGCAAGAACTACTCAAGGAAAGTTTTTTTTTTTCTTTTAATTCTATCACATTAAACAGATACTTGCCATTTTGTTTCTTCTTAAAGTCAGGTCAGAAAACTTTAAAACAACTTCAACTTTTTCATGTTTTTTTCTCATTAACATAAAAATTCTGGACAAACACACAGGCACACAAAGCACAAAACAATGAGCTGATTAACATCTAAGAAAAAAATCAGGTCAAATCTTGGTTACCCTAACCTATTAGGGAAATATCTGCACCAGAATTCATTAGTTGCATACTTAGTACCTTCACCACTTTACTAAGAGAACCACCTTCTTAGTGTGCAGGAACGGCCTCATCACACATTTCAGACCCATACAGTGGAAATATAAATTGTTAGGAGGTTTAAGAGAGCTTCTAAAAAGAAAAGAATAAACTAATGAACTCAACTGATATGACCCCATTTTGTCCTTTGCCTTCCTCTCACAGCTTAAAATTCAAGCCCGGTAGTTGAACTCCAGCAGTCAACTTCCAAAAATAAGTATCACACTCCAAGAATGGCTAACAAAGCTAAAAGGAGCCTGGCTTCTAGGGACACTAGGACCTCAATAACATTCCTATGCTGCCTCCATCTGGACCCTTTCACATGAACAAAAAATAACCCCTTAATTTGTTTAAGCCACAGTTTCTCAGGTTCTTAAGTTAACTAGATTGCTAGATTATGAATTGTGATTGATTGTACCTAACATAAAGATACCATGCCTAAACCTAAATGAATCAGTTTCTATAAAAATGAAAAATACAGAAACATGGAGTTAATAGCCCCTTTTGTAGATCACAAGTGAAATTAGTGAAATGAGTGTTATTGATTTATAAGTTCCTTGACTATAAGTAGCAAATATTGAGCCCATTTCTCTAATACTCATATATGTATACATTATGTTTATATGTATATATATGTATGCACATTCATATATATGTAGATATAGGTAGATAGAAAGTGTTTGTGTATGTGTGCATGCATGTGTGTGTGGGTATGAGGGTTTTGTATATACCCACTGGCACATACACATATAAACATACATACATATACACAAAAGACAATAATTAGATTGGTAAATAGGAGTTCATACTTAAAGCACAAAATTTTAAGCGGAGGAACCAAGTCTTAAAGAGATTACTGGAATGTCAACTGCAGTTGGCAATAGTATTCCATCTGAATAATTTGAATAATTTTTCTTTTTCTTCCAACATTCCTGAATTACTTATCTTTTGTAAAAATGAGATTATATCTTCTTCTTACAAAAAAATGAAGTAATTCTCTAGAAAGAAGAAGTTAGGATTTATTGTTGCTAATGTGTTGAAACTAAAATATACTGGCAAATGTTCTTAATATGTGAGAAAACATTACAAGAATTTGGAACTTTTCTTTCAAGTAAAATTTATTACAATTATAATACCTAAAAATATTGAATTTTTTGTGGTTACAAAGCAGTTGTAGCACAATGAATTACAGTTAAATTTACTTTTTTTAAAAAAACAAATTAAATGTACTATCCTTTTGGTCACATCCTTTATTGTTTAATGCAATAGACTCACTGCACAGTCATGTTCCTGTAGGAAAATCTTTGATAGAGAATTGAAATACATATCCTTAGGTTCAGAGAATAAAAGTCAGAAATCATTTTGTAAGGAGTCACGAGAAAATCTTTAAAAAGTTGTATGTCAAGTAAATAGCTGGAATTTATATAGCTCAAGGCCTTTAAAGAGTTTAAAGCTTTTTATCTGTTTTCCTTATTGCCTAAAAGCTAGTTCTCCGAAGTAACTTTAATAAGTCAACTACTGCAGTCCACTAAATCAGGGATGCAAGGAATGATGCCCAGTCATCTGAAAGAGTTCATGTGTCCTCTTCAACCCTTGCTACCTTTGGTCCTGAAAGGATTAGATTCTGTATGCCACTTCTCAGGAGAAATAAAACAAACAAGCAAAACTGAAGCATAAACACCAACGATGATGTATAAGGAAAAGTGACTTATTCTGAGTCACACAGTGACAACTAATTTATTCATGAAGCATCCACTGTGGATCAACTATATTCTAGCTGTTGAGGACACACAGTTGACGAAGGGGATACTAGAAGGGTTTTCACTTGATGGCCATTATAGCAGCCTTTCAACTCTATCATTTTAGGTCACTTAGGTCTATCACAGAATTAAAGATCCAGAACGAACTCTCAAAGACTTCTAGTATAAACTCATTTCACAGCTGATTTCACTGGGGAGCAAAAGAGCAAGGCTGCTGTGTGGAGGGTAATCATTTAAACTGACTCCTGCAGAATGAGCCAACTATGTGAAGAGCTAGGTACGGCATACCCCACATGGAAGAAACAGCACTTACTGAGCACTCTATTTGTGGAGGAAAGAGCACGGGTGGTTTCAGGATGATTGACACATATTGATTCCAAAGAAGACAAGTGTGAGTTGAAGTCATACAATAGGCCCAGCCAGATCATCCAGACTCCTGGAGTACATCATTTTAAAGGCTGGATTTAATTTTAAGTCAGTAAAACAAAAGAGTAAAGAGATTTGATGATAAAACCTTCAAGAATGCCTTCATAGGTCTGGTGGATAGGAGAATTAAAAGTAACCCACAAACCAAGTTTGGGCACTATGAAGATAAACATGACAGAGCTACATCACAGAAGCCAGGATAGGAGAGTTTCAGGAGGACCTAAGGGGGCTGATCAACACTGCCGAACATTACAGGCACATGTGGAGGTCATTCCTTTTATCCACTAGGCGAGAACAGTTTCAATCAAGAAAGTAGTGAAAGGCAGACATCTGACTGTGGGGGAGTGAAAAGTAACTGATTAGTGAAAGAATTCAGGCAACTAGATTTTGGAAGTGAAGGGAATAAGTGAAATAGCAGTGGCGAGAGATCATTCAGATGGAAGTAACGCTGAAAAAAATTGCTGGGATGTGGAAATTTTAGTTTAAATGTAGCTAAAGGCAAACAAACCAGTGGAATAATTGGAGACTAAGGATGTAAGCAAGATCCCAGAGGCAGAAAAGGGTGAGATCTAACTCAGAGGTGGACGAGTTATCCTCGGTAAAGATTCAAGGAAAGAAGAGATCAACGGCCCTTTATAAAGGATTAGAAAAAGCTAGGACAGTTCCCAAATCCTGTTGGTCCCCCAGCAAAATTCAGAGTATCCAATAAAGCAAGAGTGAGCATATGGCATGGGGACTTGAGAAAGTAAAAATGGGAGACCATATTCTTTTAAACATCACAGTCTCCCTCATAAGATGAAAAAGAACAATCAAGTCATACTAAGGGTACAACTAAGGTTAAAGAGCATTAATCACACAACAAAAGAAAAAGGCTCAAACTTAAGTGGGAGTATGTTTCCCTCCCTCCATTTCCAATAGGGATAAATATTATACCAAACATCTACGGTAAAGGGTATTGAAGTAAAATATATTCTTTTCTAGATAAGCCAAATCTATCACATTTTCAAGTGGTTTCTGAAACAACTTTGGATTTCCCTCTACCATTCTTTAATTCATTTTTTCTGTTATAAAAAGAGACCTTAATACTAGTAAGAAACTAGATTGTCTACTATTAACATCAACTCTACTATTTGTAGTACATTTTCAAACGGTGTGACTGACATCGGAATTGCTTGGTTCTGTTCACACAAATTTGCATTATTTCATTACTAGAAGAAAACAGGCTAAAATTTTCTCAGAGTCACAGTTACTTTCTGATAAGTTTCTAGAAAGTTTCTTCAAATTCTAAAATAATGGCTTGTATTGCCTACCCAACAACAACTGCTGAGTGTTTGAATCAGAGATAAGATATTTAAAAATGTTTCTAAGTATAAAATTTCATCTCCTTTCTCAATGCTGCAATAAGATAGCAATGTCAGGTCAAAAGTATGATATTCCTGTCTCCTAGTTACTATCTATTTTAGCATGCAGTTACCATGCTCAGACTGGAGAGAAAAAAAAAATAAAGATAAATAGACATAAAAACCAGCCAGGCACGATGGCTCACCTGTAATCCCAACACTTTGGGAGGCCGTGGTGGGTGGATCACCTGAGGTCAGGAGTTCCAGACCAGCGTGGCCAACATGGTGAAACCCTGCCTCAACTAAAAATACAAAAATTAGCCAGGTGTGGTGGTGCACACCTGTAGTCCCAGTTACTCAGGAGGCTGAGGCAGTAGAATCACTTGAACCTGGAAGGTGGAGGTTGCAGTGAGCTGAGATCATGCCACTGGACTCCAGCCTGGGGGACAGAATGAGACTTTGTCTCAAAAAAAAAAAAAAAATTAGCACTTTCAATTCTGCAAACTCAATCAATCTCTTGGGAATTCACTAAACTAAATGGTATTTTAGTTCAATGAATAAATTTCATAATTTAAAGTAATATTTTTTTTTTAGTTTGAGAGTCTGTCATCCAGGCTGGACTACAGTGGTATAATCATGGCTCACCGCAGCCTTGAACTCCTGGGCTCAAGCAATCCCTCTGCCTCAGCCTTCCAAGTAGCTAGGACCACAGGTGCACACTACCATGATAGCTAATTTTCTTTCTTTTTCTTTTTTTTTTTTTTTTTTGTAGAGATGGGGTCTCACTATGTTGTCTAGGCTGGACTCAAACTCCTGACCTCAAGTGATCCTCCCAACTCAGCCTCCCAAAGTGCCAGGATTACAGGCATGAATCACCATGCCCAGCCAATTTTTTTAAATCTTGAGTTTCTTAAGATGTAGTTGGGTATGATTTAGTAAATGCTGTAGGCATATGGGTGCAGAAGGGTTTCAAGCAAGACTTCAGAATTGCTACTTTCAGTACTTTTCCTCTGCTGACCATATCAGAAGACCTGAATCCTTTAGAACTCTCTGGAATGGCTGGAGTTTTCATCATTGTTTTTAAGTATATTTTCCTAATGCGCATCTTCTTACAGCTGTCACTGACTCACTGTCAAAGACAAAGGAGTGTACAGGCCAAAAGTCTGTGAATATATGGCTTGGGGACTTGAGAAAGTACAGTTGGGAGAACATATCACAGACTCCCTCACAAGATGAAAAAGAACAATCAAGTCATAGTAAGGGTATAACTAATGTTAAAGAGCATTATCATACAACATGGCCCCAGAAGTTAGAAAGATTTGGGTTTAAGTCATCTTTGTACAAGTCACTTTACCTTTCTGAGCCTTGGTGTCCTCATCTATAAATGAAAATGAAAATACTACTTATATTATAGTTGTATCAAAGATTAAGAGTTAATACATGTAGAATGTTCAACACAGGACATAGGACATACTAAGTCTTAAACAAACGGCAGCAGCTACTATTCTATTTAGGCTGCTTCTCTTATTCTCATTCCTTAATACTTTCTCTAAGCCTCAAAATACAATTCCTTCAGAAACTACCATATTATTATGGCATCAAATAAATGGATTCTATTTTTTATAGTGCCAAGAGCAATATACCCTCCCAAAATAATTTTACACAAAGAGCCACAAAGTTTGACCAACTGAAATATTTGATGAAGTATAAGTTAATCCAATAATAATCTCCTTAATTAATTCAAGCTTGTATATTATTTTTAAAATCCTAAACTTTAGACTGAAAGTCAATATTCTGAAGCAAAAACTGAATTCACAAAGGTAAAGTGGACGTGGCATTTGAATGATTATAGAGCAAAAAGATATAGCTGGAGAACAACAACTGAATAAAGGACAATTCAGGGATTTACATATTTAACTTCTTAGATTTTAGTCATGCTGTTAATTTGACTATTCATTTTAGTATCTTTGAATTTAAGGCTTTCAACTTCAAATGTTTACTTTCTCTTTTCAGCACAGACATTTGCTAAACAGAGTAATATAAACAATAATCTATTAATGCAAATGTTCCAAGAAGCTACTTCTTCTTAGCATTAGAGTTCTTAATATAATATCAATATTTAATTACTATTTAATTGAAATTGTCATTAGACATTTAAATATATTAGAAGAAATAAAAGTGCATAATCCAATACTTTAAGAATGAAAACAACACAGAGAAACAAGTCTACGGTAGTGCCCCCATAAACCGCTACGTGAATTTAGCCAAACCTCTTAAGTCTCAGAAGCCAACTTACCCTGAAGCTAATAAAACTTGAGTTTCAAGTCTCCATCCTAGGTCCTGGGGGGGGCCCTAGAAATGTATTTACACTTAGATTTTTAGAAAATTTGCAAACGTATTTAACTAAAAGTGGTTATCATTGCTATCATTTTCCACATTGACTCTGTCCCACCTCCCCTCATATCAGCTGGCACTGAAGTATTTCTGAGCATTTCAGGAATCTGGCTAAGGAGAAGCTGAATTAGGAATACCTTTATGGAATATCTGGAAATAATTTTAAGTAATTCCATTATGTGAGCCATCCAGAGTACAAATGACTTCCAAGAACACTCAAACTGTTCACTGACACAACTTAGCCTTATAACACAAAGGAATGAACTAAAGATGATATCATGATATAAATGTGCCCCTTGGCACCCAGCACTAGGAGCATGTGATCAGTGGAAGAGAAACAAGGTTGGAAATGAATGGAACCAGAAGCTAGTCTGTGGGAAACTCATTTATCGAACATTTCAATGTAAAACTGAAAATTAAAAATTCATCAACACATGATCAAAACTGAAGATATATCTTGTCAAGCATATAATCAACAATGCATCACATCCAATTACAAATGCATTTTTGCGGGGAGTGGAAGTTGAGCAAAATAGAATTTGTCAAAATTACTCTGCTGGTCACAAACCTCTAACAGTACTGTAAAAAGTGTATATATCTATGTATAAAATCACACGTTTTATGCATCTCAATAATAAAAAAATATATTTCAATCATACTAGAGGAATGGCTAAATTATCTACTTTTTCTGTAGAAATATTAATAAATCATTTTAATATATAGGAGGTAGGGACTTTATGCTAGTTTACTAGGGCTACCATTAAAAAAAAAAAAACAGATTAAGTGGCTTAAACACCAAAAATTTACTTTCTCACAGTTTTGGAAGCTAGAAGTCCAAAACCAAGGTGTCAGGAGGTTTGGCTGCTCCTGAGGCCCTTCCCTTTGGCTTTGCAATTGGCCACCTTCTCACTCTATCTTCACATGCATTTCCTTTGTAAACATATTAGGTGTCTTTTTGTATTTCCTAATTTCCTCTTATAATGACCTAGTCAGATTAGATTAGGCCCACTCTAAAGGACTCATTTTAACTTGATTATCTCTCAAAGGTCCCATCTCCAAACAGTCATACTCTGAAGTATGGGGATTAGGACTTCAACATATGAATTTTGAGAGAACACAATTCAGCCCATAACAGGTACTAAGAGTACGTAGCCAAAAAATGTAATGTAAAGGGTAATAAAGACATATGTTAGATGATTAATATTTTTTAAAAATATGTTTTTACAATGTTTGTAATATTTCTGGCATTTTTCATTATTTTTAATTTGTAATTTATTTTCTCATGTGAAATATATAATCACCTTCGTACTTAATTTGGTATCGATAGTCTGTTGCATTCTTTAAAGAGAGCCCTCTGATAGTACATCGGATTCAGCACCTACAAAACTGAGACCCAACCCATTTCTTAGATTCAATGGCTTTACAGAGTGTCAGAGTTCAACTGCTTAATCCCTAAAACCAAAATCATTTTACTGACATCGAAAAACATGTAGACTCCATTTTAACACAAAATGTCTGTATTTTGAAAAGAAATAGTCATATATAATTGTCATATATGGCAACCAGCTTTTTAAGTTCAAGAAATTAAAAGCGTGTTTTGTTGTTGTTGTTTCTGACATTCAACTGTCCTTAAAGTCCAGACATTAAATTCCTTGATGTGTTCTTATTATACTATTTTCATGTCTTATTTCTATCTATGTACATAAGGGTTATATGTAAGAAGTTTTGAAAATACCAACAGGAAAAATTTTGCCTAGTGGTATCAACAATATCATCATGAGCCTGACTTGCCAAGAGAACAACTAAATATGACATTTTATATTTCTATATTAAAGTCTATTCATCATTTCCTAATGGGACAATAACTACATAAACCCTGTATAGAGCTTTCCTGAAACATCAGCATGCTCTTGGGTATGATAGAAGTTTTGCCTCAGGGCTAGAGACAGAATTCAGAAAGGGAAGTAAGGTGAATGACCTATAGAACTGGCCTGCTTGACAAATAACCAGGAAAATAATGAGATAGAAAAATTAGGTGTTTAATTTCTGAAATCCTCAAGTTTTGAATTTCAAGAAATCCCCTAACTTATTAATTCAGATTCCATCATTTTACATTTAATCTTATGTTTAAAATCATATAAAAGTAATGAAGCTTGTCAAGTAATCTCACTTTGAACATTCCTTGAAATACTGACAAGAATTTAGGTCAGACTTTCAGGAGCTAAATGCCTCTCTTGTTTCATATAATAATCACAGTTCACCTTCATTAGCAATATTTGAAGTACAATACTCTGGGTTTCTTTGGACAAAGCTACTTCGAAAAGCTAAAAGAAATTACAGTTCAAAATATATAACTGCAATTTAATTTTTTAAAATTTAAAATTCATGAGGTTTCTTAACTTAGATCTGAATTTCTACTTTCAGTGATCTAATATTCATGGCCAAACATACCAGCTTTTGTTCCAACCAAGGACTGACAACACCCTTACGTGCTTACATGGTCTTAGGTTAAAAAAAAAAAGGTCACTTGCAAAATGTGCTCTTATTAAGGGATAAAGCTTTGATCAGCCAGGTTTTTTTGTTTGTTTGTTTGTTTTTGTGAGACGGAGTCTCGCTCTGTCGCCAGGCTGGAGTGTAATGGCATGATCTCAGCTCACTGCAACCTTGGCCTCCTGTGTTCAAGGGATTCTCCCGCCTCAGCCTCCTAAGTAGCTCGGACTGCAGGCACGTGCTTACCACGCCCAGCTAATTTTTGTATTTTTAGTAGAGACAGGATTTCACCATGTTGGCCAGAATGGTTTCGATCTCTTGAGCTCATGATGAGCTCGTGATCTGCCCACCTCGCCCTCCCAAAGTGCTGAGATTACAGGCATGAGCCACTGCGCCCTGTCCAGCCAGGTCTTTAGAATCACAGAAGAATAGAGAAAGGCATACCCAGATTTAATGTTACTCTTCTAATTCTCTACTATTTTCTTCTCTGGAACTCTACTCAAATAGTTCCAAATACCAAGAAAATTGTGTTATCCACTTTTATCTTAATCCAAGATAACAACTACAAAGTATCTTAATGGTGGTCAATGTTAATTTTTGAATCAATCATCCTCTAGCCATGAGTGTTTTGAGGGCCTTGTCCTGTTTCTCAAAAAAAAAAAAAAAAAAAAAGCAATAGTACTGTTTTGTTTATCCTGAAGCATGTCCATGAGCCACCGTTCTAAACAGTTTTAGTTTCAGGGAACTAACAAGAGGAGAAGAAAAGGGTACCCATGCTAGAAGACTGACATCATATTTTGGCAGCTCTATTTCCTTTGTGATCAACACATTTTTCATTTCTTTGTAAAGTTAAAATTAATAGAAAAATGTAAAATGTCCCTTTCAGATTGGGACACTTCTTTCTTTATAATATCCTGGACACCCTTTTCCTCTTCCCACAGTGGGGTAGCATCCAAAAACAAGGAGGTGAATATATGGTGAATATCAATTCTGAGTTTACGGTGGAACAGGGACCAGACTTTGGTAGTTCATATGGCACCCAGGGTATATGAAGAATCTCTTTCAGGGGTTAAATACAACTCAGACCATCATCCCCCAAAGCATAATATCATACATTGAAAAACATGACTCTTCTCTTTTGATATGCTTTGGCTCTGTGTCCCCACCCAAATCTCATCTTGAACTGTACTCCCATAATTCCCACCTGTTGTGGGAGGGTCCAGGTGGGAGATAATTTGATTCATGGGGGTGGTTTCCTCCATACTGTTCTCATGGTACTGAATAAGTCTCATGAGATCTGATGGTTTTATCAGGGGTTTCCACTTTTGCCACCATGTAAGAAGTGCCTTTTGCCTCCCACCATGATTCTGAGGCCTCCCCAGCCATGTCGAAGTCCAATTAAGCCCCTTTTTCTTCCCAGTCTCAGGTATGTCTTTATCAACAGCATGAAAACAGACTAATACACCTTGCCTTAACTCAAATATGATCTACAAAATATAAAATCCAAAAAAATGAAACCAGGAGCATAAATTTCTATAGGAATGACAACCTTGACCAAAAAAATTAGATAAAGTTGAAATAACATTTTGGGGAAAAAAACAAACTTATAATTCCCAATGAAAAATATCCCATCTGTGCTTCTTGACACATTATTTTTGTCCTCAAATTTACATGTTGTATTTACAAATGTTTCTGTTCTCAGGTTAATTTTAAAACTTCAAATCGGATATGTACATCTTTGAATTAAGCATAACTAAATAAATATGAGAATATAAATCTTGAATGCTAAATGCATATAGATGACTAATTTTTCTTTCTAATCATCAGCCAACACTTGAGTTCAAGTCTACCTAATATCCTAGTAGGCATGTCCAATTCATTGCTTAACTATCACTCTACAATTCTCTAAATGCACTACTTTTTCTTCTGCAAGAAAAGTACTGTTTTACATTGTCCTTATTTCAATTCAATATTATCATGATTCTTCCAATTATTTAAAACACAGATTGCAGCAGCATCCTCTCATTCATCTGTTTCATGCCCAACCAAGTTCTGAAGACACTGCCTTCAAAAATCTCCTATTTTATTAATGTCTAGTTCTCATCATTCTCCTCTCAATTACTGCACTAAACTCCTAAATCATTTCTATACCTCAAATCTACTTCATTCTACTTACTCTTATATAGTCATGACATTAATTTTTCTTTTTTCTTTTTTTCTTTTTTTTTTTTTTGGAGATACAGTTTCACTCTTGTTGCCCAGACTGAGTGCAATAGTGCGATCTCGGCTCACCGCAACCTCCACCTCCCAGGTTCAAGAGATTCTCCTGTCTCAGCCTCCTGAGTAGCTGGGATTACAGGCATGTGCCATCATGCCCAGCTAATTTTGTATTTTTAGTAGAGACGAGGTTTCTCCATGTTGGTCAGGCTGGTCTCAAACCCCCGACCTCAGGTGATCCACCCGCCTTGGCCTCCCAAAGTGCTGGGATTACAGGTGTGAGCCACCACACCCAGCAGACATTAATTTTTCTATTTCACCACTTTCATCATGATATTCCAACACCCTGGTTCAAGTCCTTAAATAATCTGTCATCACCCACAGAAACAATTTTCAGCTTTCCAGTGTGTTACTGGGGATAAAACTAAATACCTATATTTATTATATATTAAACTGTACCATTATAATCGGAATAGTTTCCTTAGGTTCTGCAAACAACCTACATCTCTTATTTGCTCATTTTTATTCTGCACCCCATACTCTACACAAGGAGTACCCTCCCAAATTCTTACTGCCTACTGCATTTTCATACTTCCAGAGCTTACTAAGATCTTCTCTGACACTTTTCGTTACCCTTCCTGTCATCAAAAAGAATATAGTAGATTGGAGAACTATATATCCTAAGGCTTTAGGCAACTTTGAGATAAAATCCCAGTGCTGTCATCTATCTACTGTGAGAGACAAATTAAATCCTTGAACCTTGGCTTCATTATCTGCAATACAGGAGAAAATACTGCCTAATTCTATACCCAATGAAAGATTAAATGAAATAGTGTATAAAAAGTATTAGCATGGACGAGTGATTGTACTTGGCCATCTATTAAATATTAAATCCATACTTCTAAATATAATCATGAAATAGTTGTTAAAATTATGACTTTGACTCATTAAATGATCCCTATTTATTAAACAAAAAATTATGTAGCATACTTTTATAGCTACTTAAACATTTTATGGGTTTTGAAAATTGATAATCTATACCTGAGATATCTGCTACATTTAACTTGAATGCTAGTTAACAAAACCAAAAAACAAAAACAAAAAAAATCCCCCTAAACAACATATCAACAAATAGCCAGAGTTTAATATATTTAAAAGTCAGGAAATTAATGTGAAGATTTTTCAATTCAAAAGGTCCTGAATAGATAATTTGTAATCACTCTTTTAGTATTAAGATGTTTGTTTGTTTGTTTGTTTTTAGATAGAGTCTTGCTCTGTCGCCAGCCTGGAGTGGAGTGGCAGAATTTCAGCACACTGCAACCTCCGACTCCCAGGTTCCAGCAATTCCTCTGCCTCAGCCTCCCAAGTATCTGGGATTACAGGCACATGCCACCACACCCAGCTAATTTTTTATATTTTAGTAGAGACTGGTTTTCACCATGTTGGCCAAGATGGTCTTGATCTCCTGACCTCATGATCTGCCCACCTCGGCCTCCCAAAGTGCTGGGATTACAGGTGTCAGCCACTGCGCCCGGCCTAGTATTAGGGTTCTTTTAAGTAATATGATTAATAAAAGAATAAGGCTGGATGCTGTGGCTCACATCTGTAACCCTAGTACTTTGGGAGACCGAGGTGGGAGGATTGTTTGTGTCCAGGAGTTTGAGACCAGCCTGCTCAACATAGTGAGACCCCATCTCTACAAAAAATTCCAAAATTAGCAGGGAGTGGTAGGGCGTGCCTGTAATCCCAACTGTTCAGGAGGCTGAGGCAGGAGAATCAAGGATGTGGTGAGCTGTGATTGTGCCACTGTACTCAGCTGGGCAATAGAGTGAGATCCTGTCAAAAGTCAAGAAAAAGAGGAAAGAAAGGGAAGAAAGGAGGAAGGAAGGAAGGGAGGGAGGGAGGAGATTTTTTATATATCCAGGGAATGACATTTTTTATATATGCAGAGAAAGACCCTAGGAAAAATCTGTGGTTTTTTCAAGACAGACATTTTACACTGTATAAATCTGTGCTAGGAGGGTGGTTTGCCTCCCCTAATAGGCAGAAAGACCAGCCCCAGACTCGAGTGTTTGAGCTGGAAGAAGCATGGTGATGGCCAGGTTGGCCCTTATTTGGATAAATTATGAGAAACTGATGGGGAAATAAAGGCATTCAGAAGCTTAGAAATAACGGTGAAGTGGGAGCTTGGGAGATACCTGTGGCTTACACAAAAATAATCATTTTAAGGAACGTACTACAGAACATTTTACCAAATTGACAAAGGTCACTGAACTAGTAATTTCAACCAGGTAGAAAAATATGCTTAAGAATCTGCAGGGAAAAAAGGCATTAAAAAAAAGCTTTTGCATCTTTACTATTTTAAAAACAACTGAACAGCCCTCATCTTCAGGTTTCCAGTTTAGAGTATATTAAAAAAAGTAATGAGAGGTTAGAATAGTGATTACAGCACTGGGAAAACAGAAAAAAAAAAAACAAAAGTAGGCATAATGCCTAACGTAACAGACAATAGGAGAAAACACACAAAAAAGATTCAAAGTACAGCATTCTGGGGCTTTTATTGCAAGTTTCCTCAGCCTTACATATTTCAATTGCTTCAGCGGTATCACTTTATCAGTAACACAATAAAATGACTAGTATCATTAATGAGGAACCTTCTTAATTTAGCTATTTTCCGCAAAAGTATTTCTAAAATGTATCACACAATTCCCTCCCTTGTTATACCTATTACAATAATATAACCTTTTTTCCTTTAGGTTTCCTGAGATAAGGCTATAAAACAGCAAAACTACTTAGATACTTTGAGAATAATCTGTATGATCTCTTTATAAATTATACAGAAATTGCCTTCAAAATAAGTATGGCCCGCTTGTTTGATGGATCTCAACATCACTATGGATTAATGCCTAGTGACAAATATTAACTAACAGTGTAATACTAATCACAATAATAATAAACACATATTAAACTCTTTCTATTACAAAAACTGCATTATATTCTTCACCTGTATTACTTCATGCAATAGTCTCAATCACTTTGATAAGGTAACTACAGTTATTATTCTCATTTTACACTTGGGAAGATTGAAGCAGACAAAAGTTAAGTAATTTTCCCAAATTCTTAATGAAAAGGGACAAGGTTATGGGTATTAGTTTGTTTTAATGCTGCTGATAAAGACATACCTGAGACTGGGCAATTTGCAAAAGACAGAGGCTTAACTGGACTTACAGTTCCACATGGCTGCAGAGGTCTCACAATCATAGAGGAAGGCAAGGAGGAGCAAGTCACGTCTTATGTGGATGATGGCAGGCAAAAAAGAGCTTGAGGAGGAAAACTCCCCCTTATAATAACTATCAGCTCTTGTGAGACTTACTCACTATCACAAGAATAGCATAGAAAGACCTGCCCCCATGATTCAATGACCTCTCACCATGTCAGTCCCAAAACATGTGGGAATTAAAGATTAGATTTGGGTGGGGACACAGCCAAACCATATCAGCATGTATATTATAATCTCCTGAGGTGGCCTTTCCCAAGATAGTTCTGTAAAATAACAAGTATTACATAATAAAATGTCTCCAATATCAAACATGTTTGAGGAACTTTGGGTTACATTTAATAGATTTTACACAGGAGTTCTCAGTGACTTTAACAATCCTAGTGAATACTAGGTCCCAAGAATACTGCATAAAAATGTAGAAAAACTCCATATGTCTCACAATTATTTGATGACACTCCATTTTTCTTACAATATCTTATATGCTTGAAACAAACTTAGAGAAACACTTGGAAAAGGTACAAAAGTGGGCCAGGTATAGTGGCTCATGCCCATCTCTACAAAAAGTAGTTAACCAGGTATGGTGGTGTGCTCCTATAGTTCCAGCTACTTGAGAAACTGAAGTGGGAGAATCGACTGATCCCAAGAGGTTGAGGCTACAGTGAGCCATGAATGTGCCACTGCACTCCAACTTGACCAATGGAGTGAGGGCGTGTTTCAAAAAAAAAAAAAAAAAAAAAAAAAGGAGGGAGGGAGGAAAATGATGTACAAGAGTTATATTCATATAATCATTATTTGTGATCTCCTTTGAGATAAAGTTGAGAACATAATGCCAAAAATCACAATTTATAAAAATGAATGTATGTTTTTTATGTTTTTTCAAATGTGATACACATGGTGTTATGGGTTGAAGAATTTTGTCTCCCCAAAATAATATGCTGAAATCCCAATCCTCAGAACCTTAGAATGATAACTTATTTGGAAATAGGGTTGTAGAAATGGAATTGGGATGAAATCATACTGGAGTAGGGTGGACCCTTATTCCAATATGGCTGGTCTCCTTATAAAACAAGCAGAGAGAGATAAGGAAGAAGAATGCCCTATGACAACAGAGGCAGGGATCGGAGTGCTGCAGCTGCAAGCCAAGGTATGCCAAGGATTGACAGCCACCACCAGCAGCTAGGAAGAGGCATGGAAGGATTCTACTCAGGGTCTCAGAAAGAACAAGGCCCTGCTTGACTACTAGATTTTGGACTTCTAGAGTGTAGAAGTGTGATGCAATACATTTCTGCTGTTTTAAGGCACCCAGTTTGCCGTACTTTGTTACAGGAGCCTTAGGAATCTACTACGCATGGATTACAGGGTGGCACAATGTTGATATCTTAAACCTAGAATAAAATCTAGAACACTAAAAGTGAAAGCACTATGTAATAACTGGGCAGGGTAAATAATTTGGAAAGAGAATTGAGAGAAGATATTCATGTGGTCAACTGAGAAGAGATATTGTTTACATTAAAAAAACAACAAACTAATCTACAGTAAATAATTCAACCACTCCCTGAAACTCAATTATATCAGCTGGGAAACAGAGCTACCAGCTCTAACCTACAAGACTACTATAATAATTAGCCAAGTAAATGACACACAAGAAGTAATGCGTAAATATTACTACATTAGCAACTTTACACTCCCACTCTTGCACCAGCCACCAATCTTTTGTTGACTCTTTGAGTTACCTTACAGAACTTCCAAGGCTATGCAGAACTACTATTCTGGTGAAGAAAGACTAGTTTGTTGGAATATAGTTTCCCCAATTAGTATATAATTTCTCCAATATGGGAAAAATGTTTGTATCCCTAGGATACTATGCAATACCTTTATGGCTTGGAAGAGCATGTACAAATTCTGAATGCATCACATCTACTAGGAGAGAGCATTAAGCCACATAGCTTTAAAAATTAGCCTTCTAGGAAAGAGATTCTTGGAAAACTTGCTTATTTGTGACAGACTTGATAGGCAGACACTGGCCTAACATTACAAATTTTAAGAGTATTTAACTGGACAGAATAGCCTGCAAAAAATAACAGAATATAAAGAAAGCATTTACTACAATGATACTTAAAAATTGATGCTATCATTTTTCTAGGCATATTGTCAATTAAATTATTCAATATGATGGAGCTATTCTTCTGAGACTTTGTGTCGATAATTTGCAATTATTCAAAGAGTCGTTCCAAAACACAGAATAAAACAGACATTTTTCTTTTCTCTGAGCCCTTCCTCACCTTAACATGATCATGTTTCTTTGTCGTTGCAATTTATTTATCAATTCAGGACCTGTGAGATGAATATATAATGCTATAAAATCTTGTGTCTGTGCTACTGGAAATCAACTCCAGGTAAAAGATGCTTATTCTGCCTTTCTGTTTTGCTGTTTAATAGAGTAAATCCTACTTTAACAGAATGTATTATATTCTAACACATCAGTGCCCACATATTGCATCAATATATGCAAGGTCCCAGAAAGGAAAATGTACTGTATAATTTACTTAAACTGACATCAAGTAGCATCAGTACATCTAAATGAGGAAACAGATGACAGAATTTGTTAAAATTTAAGAAACTTCTATATATGCTACAATAATATCTAACTGAAATAGCATTCTTATAAAATGAGCAGTTTGATGGAAGTAAACTGGTAACTGAAACTTTAAAACACAATCTTTGGAAAAGAAATCCCTGTTCCCCTAGATGGAAATCTCTAAAATATATGGCCTACATCCCTGTTATCTATTATTGGTAAAAGAATTACTTGAACTTCAACATAACAGTAGCCGCTAAGAGTTGAACTACTAAATTTAACACATAAATGATAAAATGAGCTATATATAGAAACTTGCTCAAAGGACCAGATTTTTCCTAAATCAATGCTTAAAGGGTAGTTTGGAAATCCAATTGTTGTATTGTTAAACATGAAAAATGCCATTATGTAGTCAACAGTATTACTATATCCAAAGAAAGAATACCTAGATGGTTGTAGTAGGCAGAATAATGCCCCCCAAAAGATGTTCACCCTCAATTCCTGGATTCTGTGACTATGTACAAAAAGGAGTCTGCAGAGGTACTTAAATTCAGGATTTTAAGGTGGAGGGATAATCCTGCATTATCCAGAAGAGCCCAATGCCATCATGAAAGTCTTTATAAACAAAAGAGAGGGACAGGAAAATCAGACACAGAAAGAAAGAGATTGATTTGAAGATGCTACACTGCTGGCTTTGATGACAGAAGGAAGCCAGGAGACAAGGAATGTGGGCAACATCTAGAGGCTGAAAAAGACTAGAAAACAGATTGTCCCCTTGAGCCTCCAGAAGAAACCCAGCTCTGCTGACACCTAGATTTTAGCCCAATAAGATCCACTTCAGACTTCTGATCTCCAGGACTACAGGAGAATAAACTGATTTTGTTTTAAGCCACTAAATTTGTGGCAATTTGTTTATAGCAGCAATAAGAAACTAGTACACTGATCTTCACAGAGTCCTGAAAAAAAAAAAGAAGAGCAAAAGGCTTAGAGAATTTTTATTAAGCATCAACCAAGAAAAGAGACCCTGAAGTATGCTGATTATTAGAAAAGTATACTCTTCTCAGGCAGACCTGATTGGGTTTTTAGGAAACCTGAATACAAAATTCCACAAAACAATGTAATTCCCTTTGATCTTCTGTGTTTACCATGCAGACTTCCAATGACCAATTGATTTCCAGGATGCAAAATAGGGAGGAAGTGCTCTGGGTAGTGGGCTATAAGAATGGCATCATCTCTATTATAAATGTGTCGAAAGTAGGGAGCCTAGTTCTCCTGAGACCATTTAACAAGATGCACCCTGACAAAAACTGGGTGGCCCCTGAGGGCTGAGAATTACTGTCATGGCCAGTCTTTCTGCAGTCTGGTATCCAGCTATAATCCCTTCATGTCATCTTTATTGCACTCTCTTTTATTTTAACACTTTCTTGCATAGATATACAAGAAATTTAAGATAATACATTTATTGATATAGTTTGGATGTTTATCCCCTCAAAATCTCATATTGGAATGCACTCTCCAGTGTTGAAGGTAGGGCTTAGTGGGAGGTATCAGCCATAAGGATCACTCATACATGGCTTAGTGCCATCCCCTTGGTAGCACTAACTTGGTACTGAGGAGTCAGCTGTTGCAATAAAGACACTTGAAATTGTGGAAGCAGCCTTGGAACTGGGTAACAGGCAGAGGTTAGAAGAGTTTGGAGGGCTCAGAAGGAGACAGGAAGCCAAGGGAAAGTTTGGAACTTCTTAGAGACTTGTTAAATGCTTGTGACCAAAATGCTGATGGAAATATGGACAAAGGACAGGCTGATGGAGTCTCAGACAGAAATGGGAAAGTTATTGGGAAGTGAAGTAAAGGTCACCCATGTTATGCCCTAGCAAGAAACTTGGCTGCATTGTGTTCATGTCCTAGGGATCAGTGGATGTTTGAACTTAAAAGTGATGACTTAGGGTATGTGCTGGAAGAAATTTCTAAGCAGCAAGGTGTTCAAGAAGTGGCATGGCTTCTTCTAACAACCTACGATCAGATATGAGAACGAAGAAATGACTTAAAGTTGGACTTATATTTAAAAGAGAAGTAGAGCAAAAACATTTGAAAAATTTGCAGGCTGGCCCTGTGGTAGAGAAAGAATCCAAGCAGGCTGCAGAGAAACCACTGGCTAGAGAGATTAGCATGACTAAAAGGGAACCTGGTGCTAATATCAAAGACAATGGGAAAAAGCCTCAAAGGCATTTTGGCAGTCTTCAAGTCTTCTAGACAGTTCCTCCCATCACAAACCCTGAAGCCTAAGAGGAAAGAATGGTTTTAGGGTCCAGGCCCAGAGTGCCACTTCCCTGTGCAGCCTTGGGACACTGCTCCCTGCATTCCAGCTGCTCCAGCTACAGCCATGGCTAAAAGGACACCAAGGCACAATTTGGGCTGCCACTCTGGATAGTTCAAGCTGCCATATCCTTGGCAGTTTCTACTGGGTGTTAAGCCTGCAGGCAAACAGAATGCAAAAGTGAAGGTGGCTTGGCAGCACTCCCCTGGATTTCAAAAGACATGTTGGAAAGTCTAAATGCCCAGGCAGAAGCCTGCTACAGGGGTGAAGAACCCACAAAAGACTGTACCAGGGCAATGTCAAGGGAAAATGTGGGTGGACCCACACAGAGTCCCTACCAGGGGACTGTCAGGTGGAGCTGTGAGAAGGGGGCTGCCATCCTCCAGACCTCAGAATAGTAGCCATAGATAGCTTGCATCCTGAGCCTGCCAGCACTCAACTCCAACCCATGAAAGCAGCCACATGGGCTGTACCCTGAAAAAGCCACAGGGGATGGGATGACCAAGAACTTAGGAGCCCACTCCTTGCACCAGTGTGCCCAGAATGCAGGACATGGAGTCAAAGGAGATTATTCTCGAGCTATAAGATTTAATGACTGCCTTGCTAGATTTCAGATTTGTATGGAGCCTACTGTCTCTCTCTTTTGGCTGATTTCTCATTTTTAGAAGAGGAATGTTTGTCCAATGCCTGTACTACCACTGGATCTTGGAAGTAAATAACTTGTTTTGATTTTACAGGCACAGAGGTGGATGGAGATAAGTCTCAGATAAGACTTAGGACTTTGGACTTGATGCTGGAATGAGTTAAGACTTTAGGGGACTATTAAGGGATTATTGTATTTTGTGATGTGAGAAGGATATGAGTTCTGGGAGATCAGGAGAGGAATTACACGGTTTGGATATGTGTCTCCTCCAAATCTCATGTTGAAATGTAAACCCCAATGTTGGAGGTGGGACCTAGTGGGAGGTATTTGATCACAGGGGCAGATCTCTCATGAAGGGCTGAGCACCATATCCTTCCTTGGTGATGAGTTCTCAGTTAGTTCACTCAAGATTTGGTTGTTTAAAAGAATCTGGGACATCCCCTTTCTTTCTCTGGCTCCCACTCTTGCCATGTGACACAACATCAGCTCCTCCTTCGCCTTCTGCCATGATTGGAAGCTTTCTGAGGCCCTCACCAGGAACAGATGCCAGTGCTATGTTTCCTGTATAGCCTGCAGAACCATGAACCAAAATAAAAATCTGTTTTCTTTATAAATTACCTAGCTTCAGATATTTCCTTATAGCAATGCAAGAATGAATTAACACATTTATGTTGTAAGTCATTCAAAATGTTTTTAATCTACTTCAGGGACATCACTGTAACAATAGAAAGATAATAAATATATTTTGAAGGCTTGCTATACATCAGGCACTAGATTATGAACTTTTACAGTCACAATCTCTTTTAATTTTCAAAACAATTTCTGCATCCTCACACAGGTAGTGAAATGATGCTTACAGCAGTTAAGTAACTTGTTCAAGGTCACATAGTTAATAAGGAGCTAGAAGTTGAATCCCTGTGTGTCTGACTTCAAAGCCCAGAGTTCTAAACTGTAACCATTGTAATACAGCAATCTTATTGGGAGCTTTAAGTACTTCTGGCTTTTCACCCTTACAGTAAATAGCTCAGGAGGATAGGTTTTTAAAATTATTGAATGATGTCCTTCTCTGTTTTTCTTATCTCATTATCAGAATCCAATTTATTTCTCCCACATAAATTAGAAAAAAAGCTTATTAAAATTATGTCTAAATTATAGCTCACAGGATACTACTTGCTAGGAGACCACTTCATCTACCCATTGTATTTGTGAAAACAGAATCTTTGAAGATGATTTTGAAATAATAATAATACCATCCACTCCAGTAATGTACTGGCTCAAAAGAACTTGCCACACTCTTTTTATAATCATGGTTTTCCTGGTTAGATTATACAACTATTTAAAGAAAGAAATCATTTCTTACTTGAGTTTGTATCCATGTCTATGGCAGATCCTTAAGAAAAATCTCTTTTATGAAGCCCAAAAAATAAACCAGAAACAAGCCTCCTTGCTTGCAAGAATCTGGTGGCATTAGCCGACTATATCTACTGGACCTATTATCCTGAACAAGCTGCCCTAACACCTGTATGCCATTTTCCAATATAAGAGACTACACATTGGAATAAGGAGGAACACCATAAAATATATTTAAGTTTCCTGGGAAAATTCTTTTTTTAACAAAATGTTTTTATTTGTGCATCTATTTCTATTTTAAAGCAGAGATAAATTTGTTCTACAGTATCTCAAATGAGGAAAAACAAATTATGTTTGGATTGTCCAAAGGCCCATAACTTCTGCCCTGAAAGGACCAAAGATCTCTCTCCTTAAAACAGGAGCCCCTCTTCAATACTTGTCTGTATGGTAAGACACCCTCATTTGTCAACGCCGGTAATTAAGACCATAATGCTAATTTGGGGTCCAAACTCACTGAGACAACTAAAATATACGACCTTTAGGCAGAGGAGCAGAAAAAGTTGGGTTAACTTCCAAATATTGTTTAGCATTGTATTTGATCTGAAAAGAAATGAATAGCAAAACAATTTGTCTAATCTATGTCTCTTGATGTCCTAAAATTTCTGTCTCATTGCGGTTTCAAAAATCAAAGTAGAGTCTTATCCAAAGAGGTCCATTGCCACCAATTTGGACAAATTTTAGACCCATCTAGAGATGACATTCACTAGCTTTCACTACATATTTGATTTGTTAAATTGGTGCATGAATAAATAACTTATGGGAATATAAGTTGCTGTCATTAATGAAGCATGTGAGGTTGGAGAAAAAAGAAAAAAATCTATCTAAATTTGGCTTTATAAATGTGATGTTTAATTTCTCTTTAAAATTCAATTTGTTTAAATGAATACAAACCATTAGACCCAAGAATAGGAAAAGCTGATTACAAATGTTAATTTAAAATATTTAATTTTGCTGGGCAAGAGGAGCTACACGGAAAGAATATTATTCACACTGAGGTAATTCTCAGAGAACTGCCATATAAAATAAAAGGTTAATTTTGTGATAAAGATAGATAAACAATATGCTGTTTGCCTGTTTAATCATGCTTAATCATACTTTTGAATAAATGATGTTAGATAAAGAATAACAGAAGGACTAAATAAGTTGGCATTAGCCAACTATATCTACTAGACCTATTGTCCTGAACAAGCTGCTCTAAGACCTGTGTGCCATTTTCCACATGGGAAGGAAGTCCTTCCACAACAGAAGGACTAAATAAGTATGCCATTGCTAAGTGTTTGTTTTTCATGAAACTACACAAGTCTCATGAACTACCAACATAATCTCACTGATACTAATGGGATTATCCAACAAAACTGATTTAATAACTGCTGTGTTCCAGGCACTTATGGAGGCTCTGGGGTTAGAAAGATGAGTAAGAAATTGTCCCACTCTTCAGTAATCTCAATGTCTAGCAGAGCAGACAGACATACAACTCATTCAAATACAGTTTGATGAATGCTATGATACAGATCCTTTCCAAAGACTGTGTGAGGACCACTAAGGAGCCACGAATTATGCCTCTGCAATGGAGAAAATTGGGAGAGGCTTCACAGAGAAGGCCACCTAAATATATGGCTTTAAACGATGACAATGGAAAGAGGAAACATTAATTATGAGAGGGTAACATGAGTAAAGACAAGGGTGAAACTGAATGGTAACACTATAGAAAGTGATTAGACAGACATGGCTAGAGCAAAGGATTTGTAATGGGCAGTACAGAAATTGAAAATGAGGCAAAAAATAAGAACCAGTGGAGGAATAATTGAAATTTTCTCCTATGGCAGTTAAATGTGAGCTGTAATATTGTCCATTCAAATATCTTTCTAACCAATTATAACTTATCACAGAGGTTTTTATATTCTTTTGTTTTGTATGCCTATACTTAAGCAAGGGATCAGATCAACATTAGAAAAAGCTAGGAAACTATCAAGTAGTTATTTTTAGAAGCTCATATAAAGGATTAAAGCAGTGGATACGAAAATAGAGAAGAAAGAAAAAATTTTTTAAAATCTTGCTGAGCAAATACTACAGTGATTGAGGCATGGCCTTCAGAATTAGACATGCCTTTCACAGAATTCCAGTTTTCAATTTACCAGTCGTGTTACCTTGATCAAATCACACTTAAAACCTCTTCAAGCCTCTGTCTTCTCATCTGTGAAGTGGTAAAAACAGATACTATGCATCGGCTCTGGTTAATTAAGATAATGCATACAAAGTGCTAAGCACAGCACATAACAGTAAACGATCAAAAAAGTAGTTATCATTACTATAATTTTTAAATTTATGTATATATTATCAGTTTGTTCACATGACAACTACCTTTTATATAACCCAACCGTGGCTGTGCTTAATAAAACTACTTTTACTACTCTTTTTAAACATTCTAACATTCAACATATTCTAATGCACTTAGCTAATCCAAAAATGAATCAGAAATTCTGGGGAAATGGTGGTAGCAGTGAAAACATAATTTTGAATATTCCAAATCTCCAAATAAAAACATATAGAGTCACTAGGTAGCAAACCCCAAAACCCATGGACAAAATTTACTAAAATTGGGTGGCAAATATTTTGCAAAGCCCTGAAGTAAAAGTGGGTGCATTCAAATCACCAACAGCTACAAGACCATTCTGGCATCATCAATATGTGAAAAGAAACAGAGGAAATCAATAGAGCAACTGAGGTCCCAAGAACAAAGGAACCCCAGACTAGCCATTAGTTACTCACTGAGAAGGGCCAGGGGCCAGTTATAAAAGGCAACTGACTGCATGGCAGGGGTTTTTCCCTTCATTAGGGTATGAGTGCAAGTGTCCTACTATAAAAGCTGACATAGCTGGAACAGTTGAATAGTGTGACTTCTAGAAAGGAACCTTCCATGGGGTACATGTGCCACATTTATGCAGCCATATAAAAGGATGAGTTCACGTCCTTTGAAGGGACATGGATGAAGCTGGAAACCATCATTCTCAGCAAACTATCACAAGGGCAGAAAAGCAAACACCGCATGTTCTCACTCATAGGTGGGAACTGAACAATGAGAACGCTTGGACACAGGGCAGGGAGCATCACACACCGGGGCCTGTCGGGGGATGGGGGGCTGGGGGAGGGATAGCATTAGGAGAAATACCTAATGTAAATGACTAGTTGATGGGTGCAGCAAATCAACATGGCACATGTATACATACGTAACAAACCTGCACATTGTGCACATGTACCCTAGAACTTAAAGTATAATAAAAATGAAAAATTAAAAAAAGGAAAAGAAAAACAGAAAGGAACCTTTCAAACTACCTTTCTGAACCGGACTCCATATTGAACAAAAACTGCTGGGAGTGGAGTAGAAAGTTAGCAGTGAAGAGATAAAAATGAGGAAGGAATGAGAAGGCACAGAATAAAGAAAAGTTTGAGGACCAAGCCAAGACATCTCAGAAAACAAGGCATGATATTATTTTAATACTACACAAAATCAACAAACTAAAGAAAAATCCACCAGTTGAATTACTTAGGTTCATTAACAGATAAATCGTAAGAAAAAAAAACAACTCATGGGAGGACAGAGATGTTAGGGTGCCACTTAGAGATAAAGACAATGAAGGACCATCACTCAAAACTTTAAACAAAAAATTATGGACAAAAGAAGGTTGACAATTTTTAATTATTTGAGTGTGAAGGTCACAGGGCAACCAACTTGCCCAAAATCTCTGGTGTCAGGTGTTTACAAGAAGGGACAATAAGTAAGCAATAACTTATTTGGTCAAAATACATGTGGACAATCGAAAGAAAAAATCAAGGATCAGCAAACTTTTTCTTCTAAAAGGCCAGATAAAAAGTATTTCCAGCTTTAGAGGCCATACAGACTTGGTCACAAAATAGACATAACTAACAGGTGAAAAGAATGGACACAGATGTGTTTCAAGAGAAGTTTATTTGCAATAATCACAGAGTAGGCCATAATTTGAACCCTTGAGGTAGATGTTTGGTGGATTGTTGGACAGTTCTGTTAACTGGCAAGAGTGACGTCCCCAGGAGCTGCAAATACAGGGGAATTTTACACCTTCTCCCAGGTTTCTCCTCCAGGAACACAAATGTTCAAAGAAAAGATCAGAAATATCCTGAGAACATCTCCCTTGTGAAATAAAATAATCATTCCTAATAGAGCAATTCAGATAATAATAATATAGAAGTGTAGAGAGACATAGGGAAGGATTATAAGAGTGTCAGAAGAGCTAAATAAAAGAGTCAGAAAATAAAGACTCGAACGAAGTTAAATTAAATAGTTTAAAATAGAGTAGGGTTAGTGGATCTCAACTAGGATGATTGTCATCCAAATAAAAGCTGCTTTTTAGAAGACAGATTAAAAAAAAGGCAGTGACTTTCTAATAGAAAGGTAAGGGACTTTCAGAATCTCTCCCTGAAGATTCTCTTAAAGTTGTATCTTTTGCTTTGTTTAATTCAGATGACTGAAACAGCATAAGTGGGTTTTCCTGAAAGCAAGAGGGTCAGTTGTCTCCATACGATTTGACTCCCTATCATAAAGCCATTTTTAAGCACATAGCCTCAATATATCTACTACTGTACTCTGTACTATAAAACATATAAAAACATAAAAAACTTTAAAGACTTCGAAAGAGATACATACATGAAAATTTTATCATTTTCTTTCTGTTTCCTACTAGATGATTTGGTGCATTCCCTGGAGTGTGTGCATCTCATTTTGATGACCACACCACCTCATACTTTAAGTGTTCTTAAATTTTAAACATGCGTAAGTATCACCAGGAAAATATTATTTAAAATGCAAATTTCCAGGTATACCAACAGAGATTCTGATTCAGTATATCTCTTGCAGAGCCCAGACATATGAACCTTTTAACAAGAACCCTGGGTGATGCTGAGGCAAGAGATACAATATTGCTGGGCTTTCTCATATCCTCTGGCTTTATGATATTTACTGAGTGAGTGTGACATATAGTGTATATATTTCCTTCCAATTGGTGGAATAAATTACCGAATATTAGGCTTTGGAGAGCCCTTATTCATACAGATTCTCAAAGGTTAAATTACAACATATGCACCATAGGGGTATCATGTCACTACCTACCCCCTACCCACCTTTTATAACAGACAAAATCCTTGGAAATAATGGGGAAAAGAACCATGCAACATCTGTTTCTGATGTTCCAATTTTTGATGGAGCTACTATTGGGAGAAAGCCCAGAATTTTTATAGAAAAAAAATCACAATGGCCTATTCATAATAATGTTTATGGTTTCTAATTTTATCTGTGTATCTGCTTTTATTTCCTTATTTAAATTATTCTGTGCTGAATAATAATCATCTGATCTGTGCATGGGCATTAATTAACTGTTCCTGAAATACATGCCATTCCTTCTTTCTTTGATTTCTTAGCAATATCTTTCTACATTTCTATACTTAATGTAACAAACTGCATTCTTTGGCTAGGAAATAGAATCATACTTGGCATTCATACCTTTAGCTGAAGATTTTGGCCCTCTTAGCTTTTACATGTACTTACCAGCCATTTGGTTGCTTCTCAGACCCCTCTCTCAAAGGAAATGATAGAAAGTGCTCAATTTAAATCTATCAAATTTTGTTGTTAGAAAAAAGTTCTTATAATTTAAGAATTAAGTATATATAATATGAGGATTTTCTTTTTCCCATTATCAGTTGTTGGAGTGTGTACCTTTGAGATATATTATTAGTGTGATTTTCAGTTTGTGTAAATGGGAAGGAGGAACAGGAGACAGAACTAACATCCGTAGCCAAGGAAGAATCTATATTAGAATTCCTTGAAGGGTAGATGTAGTTTAAGGAAGCCCTTCTCCCCCATCTTTTATTGTAATTATTTAAAACGGAAAATGTATTACATCTGGAGTAGAGCTAATAATTTTATTAATATACGCAAATCACAAAAAATATAAATTAAAACAGAATATAACCCTTAATTGCTTTGAACCATGTGATCATTGACAGAAATAGTACAACTTGCAGAAGAAGGTAGTTTCAGGGTATAGTAGAATGAGATAGGAAGAAGAGGAGTTTGGGGATAGGGCTAGATGGTTTAATTTGAACTATAACACCTATCAAATGCTGAGTTTAATTCCCATGGCAGTAGAATGAGAATAACAATCATCTCTTCACAGGACTATTAGGAAGATTAAATGAAGTAGCCCAGAAGGCCTAGGATAGTATTTGACAGTTGGCTCATTTCCAGCTAATATTCTTTTCATATCCTCAGCCTCAGGATGGCAGAGGTGGCTGTTGTGGCTGCTGTTACTGATGTTGTTGTTGTTGGATAGAGAAGAGACTGACCCTCCCAAAATTCCACTTTACCAACCATAAATTTGTCTGTTTCTGTTTCCAGGGTAAATTTCAACATTTATTTAGGTCAGCAGTTCTCAACCAGGGCAGTTTACCCCCCGGGGAACATCTGAAAATCTGGGAACATTTTTCATTGTCACAACTAAGGAGGGGAGGAGGAGAATGTGCTACTAGCATCTGTTGGTTAGAGGACAGGGTTGATGCTCAACATCTCACACAAGTTAGTCCTCCTACAACAAAGAATTACTGAGCCCAAAATCTCAATAGTACCTTGGTTGAGAAAGCCTGACCTAAATTAATAAAGTAGACTCATTTATTTTGTTCAGTCATTAAATACCCATTACACAGAACACATTACACTGTTTTCCTCTATGGAAATGTTTAAAGTAAATAATGACAACACTATAAATGCAAAATAATCTATTAGTAAAAACAGCTATGCTGTTAATTATTTAGTGAACTGTCAAGATATCAGAGAAACAAGAGCTTCTTGGCAGTTCATTAACTGACACAGCTGTGATTCCAGAAAATGTCTACAATTCTGTCTGCTTAATAAAAAGTGACCCAATTCCTCTGTTCTGTTAGGCTGGAAGAAGTTCTTGACAATGGCCCACAAGAGACAGTAAATTCATCTCCTTTTAAAGGCAAACCCAGAATTCTAAAGACAAATGGAGGGTGGAAAGTTAACAGGAAATAAAGTAAGTAATAAATGTACCATGAGATTATTGTTTACTTGAAGAGTAAGGAAAAAAACGAAAGCTTTTTGAATTCCACTGAGTTATGAACAGAAGGTTAGCTTCTTAAAACATAAAAAAAGAATGTTTTAATCAGCAGATTCATACACTTCCCATTCTGAAGTTACATACTAAAGTTTTATCTGAAAAGATTTAATTTTTAGAACAGGTATTTAACAAGACCTCTGAATTATTCATGTGATTTGATTCTATAGTAAAGCTCATTCAGAGACAGCTTACACATTTTCAGGTGCTAATGGCAAAACAATATTTAAATGATATAATTTCATCCTGAATTTGTATCTACCTACCCAGTATTGGGTAGGTAGTTTCTATAAGTTTTGTCTAACACTATCCATCTTTAGTCCAGCACAATGGGTTCTAGTTTGATTTTATACAATGAATGCCATAAACAATGGATGTCATTATCATGAATATCATTGTGTAAAATCAACGGGGTGACAATGTTTACCAGTATGGGTTAGTCAGTCTTTTCTAAATACCTATCTATGGACTTAAGAAGACAATCCTGGGTCTCTCACCACAATCCCCCAACACTTCCTCTGGTCATTCAGCAGTCTGGCCATTTAGCTGTATTTGTCTCTATACGTAGTATCAGGCATGTCCTAACCAAATGTTCTCACTCCCAACCCAGCGTAGGTCCCTGCTTTTTCATACAGTTAGATAGACCATCATATAGACACAATGTAAACAGCCATTTTCTTTTCTCTGTCAACCAATTTCACCTCTATACTTAATGACAGAAATTAGTACAGAAGAATGAAGTTTTACAGACTATTAAAGGCACCTACATACTGTTTGGGAAGTATCTACTGAAAGCATTATACAATTTCTTGTTTCGTATAATGTATGAGGTTTTTCTCTCTATAAGTCAGGTGTGTCCACAAAAAGTAAGTTTGGCAATTGTTTCAGACTTTAGCCCAGAAAAACTAAACAGAGAGTCACATGAATGTTTCCCTAAAAAATCAACTCCAAAACATGAAAATGATATAAACCCTAAAAATATGAACTCTAAACACATTGGACACGATATATAGTTCTGCTAATTTAATCAACAGAAAATATCTACCAGGAACATTTGCTATAATAACATTAATAAACACTTTGCTGTTACCCAGTTCTCATTGATATGGACTGAATTGTGTTCCCTAACCCTCCCAAATTCATCTTGAAGTTCTAATCCTCGGTGACTCCAAATGGGACTGCATTTGGAAATAGGGTCTTTAAGGAGGTAAATAAGGTTAAATGAGTTCATTAGGATGGGCCCTAATCCAATATGACTGGTATCTGTATAAGAAGAGATTGGGACACAGATACACTGAGGAAAAACCTGAAGATGACCATCTGCAAGCCACAAAGAGAGGCCTTAGAAGAAACCAACACTGTCTACACTTTGATTTTGGAATTCTAGCCTCCAAAATTGTGAGAAATTTTTGTTGTTTAAGTCATCCAGTCTGTGGTACTTTGTTAAGGGAATCCTAGCAAACTAATACATTCCTGTAGACTAAACATTCTGATTTGGGAAAGGAAGAACCCATTTACCATAGATTAATTCCACAGTTAAATGTGATTTACTAATGTTGTCCTACCTGCATCTGAAAGAAAACAAATAACAGAGAAAATGGTGCAGTCAGCCAGTCTTCCACTTCTCTTGAAACTAAATATCATATAACAGTGCTTACATTAAAATTAAATCTAACAAATCAGTTACTTTTTCATTTAATAAAAATAAGGAGATATTTCATTTTGGCTTGGAAACAAAATATTTTTTACCAATAAAAGTGCGAGTTCCAAGAGGCAGATGTTTAGTGTGTCTTTTTGCCACTTAATCCTCAGCACCTAGAACCATTCCAGACATTGTCAATGCTTAGGCAGTAGCTGATGAATGTTTAAAGAATCAATGAATAAAAAATACCAGTAGTTTCTGGTTATTACTGACAAGATGGCAGACTAGCACAAGATGGGTGAATACTGGGGAGGCAGTATTTACCCTTAGGACAAAAGATAGAGGGAGCTATAGATTTGAGGAATTAAATCTATCAACGCAATCTATCCATCATTATAAGAAGTCTGGGAAACATCCTTGTGGGATGATGACACCCTGTGGCCAAGAGTGGCCAGGCACAGCATCAGAGGATAATTTGGGGAGGGACCCAGCTAGTGCATCTCCTGGACATTGTCTTGCAAGAGTCATTGTCCGTACCATACCATTTGCCAGACAGAAACCAGCAGTCACAACATATCTATATCAAAGATATGTAACCAAAGGCAATAAAAATTAGTGATAAATAACAAGAGGAATTTGAAAAAAAAGTGTCTAGAAACCAAGTAAAAGACTACTAGATAACGTATACTAAAAAGGAAAGAAAAATTATAAGAGAATTTAAGCTGAATAATACATGTCAAAATGTATGATACATTTGTAAGGTACCATGTAAAAGGAAAGTTATTTTAAGTAGGTCCATCAAGAAAGAAAAAGGGTTAGAAAAAAAATCGAGCCAATCATTAAGCTCTAAAAAGGCCACAGAGGAAACCCAGTGAAACAGAGGAAGAAAATAATCAAGAAGCTAGTAAAAACCAATAGAAATCAAACCCACCAAAAAAATTTAGGAAAAAATAAAAAACTAGAAGCTTTAAGGAAGTTGATAGATGAATAGACTCTGACAAACTAATCCAAAATGAGTGAACAAAATTCAGAGTAAGAATGACATTATAAGAACAAGAGAGGAAGAGAATAGAGGAGGATGGGAGAGAAAAAGAGAAAGAGAGCGATAATAGAAATAACCAAAAAACAGAAGTTGACAGAGAAATAACTGTTGACACATAAACAGATTAAAATGATAAAACAATATTATGAGCACCCATTTGGTATTGAAATTGAAAACCTAGACAAAAGATGTATTTCTGGAAAAATATAAAAATTTCAAATTGGTATAAAAGGAAATTAAAAACGAATATATTTATAAGTATTAAAGAACTTGAAAAGGCAAGTCTCTTCCTCCCCCAAATTCCCTAGCCGTATTGATTTTTAGCTGCATTCCACTTAACCATCATGAAACAAATAATTCATACCTTTTAAGTAAAAACAGAGAAAGAAACAAATCTAGTTTCCATCTAGCATTATATTCATTCCAAAATTAGGTAATGATAGTAAAAAACTTATAAGCCTATTCAATTATGAATATATGTGCAAATTCCAAAATGAGATATTAGCCAAATGAAAAACTGTATTAAAATATGATAAAGTAAGATTTATCCAGATTTATAAAGATGATTTTAGTACAAAAATGCACCAATTCACTATACTAGCAGACTAACAAAGAGAAAGCATATAATTATTTCAAGAGAGAGAGGAAAATAAATTGAATATACATTTTAAAACTTATTTATGATTACAAAAGAAGTGCATTCCTAGAAAACTAGAAATAGAAGAGAATATCCTAAACTTGGTGATGGTTATGAACCAAATACCTAAAGTAAACATTATGCTTAAATATTACATTTAAGGGAAAACCTTTACACACTGTCCTTTTACAGTAAAATTATATACAATTTTACATATAATTCATATAAAATACCGAATTTCAGGGGAATCACAAAATTATAAGAAGTCTAAGAACTGAAATATTAGATATGCTTTGGGTATTACTATAAATCCTAGCAAGTTCTATAAAGAAAAAAGAAAGAAAAAGTGTAAATATTAGAAGGGAAAGAATAAAACTACAATGTAGATAACACAATGGTCTAAAATAGAAAAAAATGGAATTAACAGGCAAACTATTGAAACTAACAAAAGACTGTGATAAAAGATCAATTTATAAAACTCATGAAGATCTCTCTGCACCAGAAATAACCAAATAACCATCTACAGAATATAATCAGTAATAAAATACTTTTCATACTAGAAAAAGAAACCTGCAAAGACTTAAGAAAGAATGCACAAAACCACACTAATAAAAATAGTATACAATATTAACAAAAAACAGATAAATAAAACAAAGTAGAGAGACTCAGAAATTCTCCAAAGCATGCAAGAGAACTTAACATACGAGTAAGTTTATATCACAAATCAAAGTGATGAGTAATGTCACAGCATACATTAAATAGACAAAAATAGTTTAGTAGATAGAAAAAATAAAATAACACTGGATTTCCACCTTTTAATACCACATACAAGAGTATTCCAAATGATTAGACCTTAATATGAAAAATAAAACTATGAAGTTAATAAACGTACAATGTTTCCCTTGTCATTTTTGACATCTTATGATAGCAGTGGAGGCCTAATTATTACTTTGAAAAGTAAAATAGGCCTAGGGGATTGGGTTGGGTAATAATGAAATCACAATTCAGAGACAGACCAGAGCACATGAAACATAATAGAAATTAGTTTGTCCAAACAAGTATAAAAGAAATTCATTCTATCATAATTTTTTTAATATAAATACAAAATTTGATGAAAACATTTTTAAATGTTACATTTAAGTATACATGTTTGAATTTAAGATAAATTATAAACGGAATTTTCAAAAGGTTATGTACAGCAAAAAATATGTACCTCAAGACTTATTTTACTTTCAGTGTAGCTTCATTTATGATAAGAAGTGATGACCTCTATAGAAAACAATTTCATTTTGACCACTAATGCCTTCATGGGGAAAAGAGAAGTGGCATAGAAGTCAGGAGCCTAATTTTGCCTCCAGTCAATTAATAATTAAGACTCTGATCAAGTCACTTACCCACTCTGGGCTTCATTTTCCTCATACATGAGTGAGGAAATTAATCAAAGTACTGATTAGTGTTATCAATATTTTTGGGATTATAGCTCCCTTTGAGAATCTTGTGAACATTAGGAACCTCCTTCTCTCCCAAAAGTGTGCACAAGATTATACACATAAAATTGTAAAACAAATGTCAGAGTATCCACAGACCTCCAAAAGGTCCCTGTACCTCAGATTAAATACTTCTAAACTAGAAAACACATATAATTCCTTTCAACTCTAAAAGGAAAACAAGTAGAGGAATGTGTCAAAGCAGATTAACAAATTTTTGGTTTGTGTATCAGAAGGCACAGAACGGTCATTTAAAGACCACACTGAAATATAAGCAGATGTTGTCAAATCACAGAGAAGGAGGGAGATTAAAAATTTTGGGCTTAATTTAGACATATTAAACCAAACACACCACTTACATATTAACATGGAAATTTCTAGTAGGGTCTGGGTATACCAGTAGGTATGGCACCCAAAGGAGAAGTCCATGCTATCGATATAAATTTGGGAGTCATCTTCCCATAAATCATCATTGCATCATGGTGATGAGATCTCTGGGTGGCATGGAGATGGTGAGAAGGGAGACAGAGAAGAACTAAAGTAACTCCAGTATCTAAATGGTAGGTAGAGAATTATGAACCTACAAAGGAAACAAAAGGAAGAGCCAAAGCGATAAGCAGTGTTGTGTCATAAAATCAAGGACCCTAAAAGTATCCCTTCTGGAAAGATTTTTAAAAAAAGCTACTCTTTCCTCTGCCTGACATTGGTCCACGCTTTTGTACAAGTATTGGACAAGGGCTCACACATTAGATTTTATTTCCTAATTTAGGCACAAGCTGAACAGCCATATGCAACAACCCTGCACAGAAGCAAAAACGAGGTGTGTTTCAAGTTACAGTAGTCACCAGTGTCAAATGTTGATAAGATGTGGAAATAAGCAAGGAAAGAAGTACCCACTGGATTTAAGGGCATAGATAGAAAATAGTGGAGACCATTGAAGGGGCTGTTTTGGATGCATGCTGAGGACAACAAGCCAAATTGGCATGTGCTGAGATGTGAGAATCAACAGAAAACAAAAAATGAAACACTGGCATAAAAATATACACCATTCAAAAAGTTCAGCTGGGTAGGTTGATAGTTGATTAAACATAAGGAATAACTTTGTGGCCATGTCATTATTGTTTTTAATTAAAGGAACTCTGGCAAGTTTTAAAAGTAATGGGAAATTTATAATTGAGAGGGAGAGATGTTGAATGTCCACAAATAAAAGGAATAATCATTAATATAATATTCCTAGCAAGACTGCAGGTAATAGAGCCCAGAGCATGGAATGGAATAACTGTCCTAGGATAGAAGGGATAGTTCCTCTACTATTAGAACAGAAGGGACGGCAGATAAGATGGGTTCAGTGTGGACAGGTTTATATCCCTGGCAGCAGGAAAATGAAGGAGCAGGAAGATTAATAAATTGCAATGGCTTTCCTTTTCTCTGTCAAGAAAAAGACAAAGACATTTATTGAGACTGATAGTAAGGAATGGGTGATGTAACTGGGGGGTTTAAAAAAAACACAAAAAATAAAGTTATACTAAGAATGTACTGTTAAAATTAGAAGTCTTAGCAGAGAATCAAAGGAGAACTGTCAGCCAGTACTAAAGGTCTATTGAAAGCTGTCTTCATGGATATTCAGTAGAAATAAACTGCTCTGTTGGGTGACTTCCTCGAATGGTTCTAGGCTGGTTGGTTATAGCAGGGAAAAGTTGCTAAATGGTCCCCATTAGAGTTGGGGTCAGAAGAAGAATTGGAAAAAAGAAAAAAGACAGAGGAGCAAGAGTGTTCAGGATATTTCCAGGAGTGTCACTGCAGTTATAAAACTGTAATCTAAACTAAATAACAAGGGCAGTGAACAAAAGACAGATGGATTGAAAGAAAGTATATATTGAAAGAAAGTTATATTAGAGTAATTACACAAGTTGGAAAGGGAGTATGTTATGGCCCATGAAATTCTGAACTAATAGTTCTAGAGGTGAAGCAAATATGTGTACATAGCATATGGCCTATCTTTGTTGTCCTGAATTAGTGACCAGAAAAATATGTGGAGCCAAATGGTGCTCCATCACCAACCTTTTTGTCTCCCCTTGGTGATCCTTCTACCTAGGATGTTTATTGGTAACCCTCCTTCCATGAGGGCATGTTTTGAAGACAACAGATGTAAAAATTCTCATGGATTTGGCTATGACCTTAATATCCAACGTAATATAATAAACTAGACTCACTATTTCCCTCCTGCTCCTAAATCAGTTTTTCCTCTCAACTTCTATATTTCAGTAAGCTCCCTTAGGCACTAACCACTGAAGCATTAGACTCACCTTTTACTCCACCTCCCCACCTCCCTTGCACTCAGTAATCACCAGTCTATAAGCCCTGATGGTTATTTCTCTTTCTTTTTTTTTCTTGTCATCCATTGCAGACTCTACGATTAATTACACAGAATATTTAGGAGAACCTATGAACTTATTAGAAGTAAAAGATGAATACAAAATCATTATATAAAAACAAACTGTACTTCAATAACCAAATTTTTAAAATATAACTTACAATAGCAATAAAAACTTTACGATATGTAAGAATAGGTATTAAGCAACCACTGACAAAGTTAATCCCCCTTAATTTTTAAAATTTGTTTTAGTTTCTTTTAAATTAATAAACTATTTTAGAGCAGTTCACAGCAAAACTGAATAGAAAGTAGAGAAAGTTCTGATACACCCCCATTCTCACAAAAGCACAATAATTATTTCTTCAGTTTCTCTCCTATCCATCCCTTTTCCCAAAGGCCTTTCTTGTTACAATCCACTCCCTTCACGTCTTCCCTTGTCTCAGTATCTTTAATATTTGCTATTATCTTCGGGATAAAGATCTTACTTATTTTGTTTCCCCACCTATATTGTAAATCCCCTAAGTTAAGGATGATATCTATGATACAAACATTTTGATACCCTTCTTTCAAGAGTTTAGCCTATAATGATCACCCAGTCAACATCTGTGATTTTGATACAGTCACTAGAATCTGGCAATGCTGAGCTTCATAAAAAAAATTAATTTTAAAAACAACAACAACAAAAAAAAACCTTACTCTATGTCTTCCAAAGAATATTCTAGTCTCCTGTATCCAATTCTTATCAGGGTATCTTTTGACAGATATACTCAGGTGACCAGAAATACATGGCATTTTTCAGCCATTCCTCTAAGATGGTCTTTTGGATTTTCTTAACAAAACTGGGATTTGTGACCCTAGCATTTTTCAGACTGATGTTTCCTCCACATTACTGTATTGATTCTGTTAAATGATTTGTAATTTTTTATTATTTGTTCCACGACACCTTGACGGTTTAGCTGTAGGTCAAAAAAGTGGCTAAAAGTTGAGAGCTTGAACATCTGTAATCTCTGGAATATAAGAGCATGGGCTTCCCTAGACAAAATTATGAAATACAGTACATGAGATTTGATTTTCACAAAGCTCTGCTTTTACGTGTTCTTCTCAAATTCCTTTCCCCCTGTATCTAACTCAGGTTAAAATGTCTTTATGTCCTTTCTCTCTTTTATCCTTATTAAAACATTTTATTGGAGCCAGTATTTTATTCCTATATCTACAATCTACTATATAGAAATAGATATTATTTATTAGCTCTTATTTTTTAATAATTACAATTTATTTTAATTATAAAATAAAAAGCTGCAACTAAAAGATTTGTAAAAAAAAATTATTTATATCCAGTATCCTACAACATAGATATAATTAAGTGCATTTCCTTCCATGTTTTTTAATGAATGGATATTTATTTGCTTCTTTCTAAATATGGTTAATAGCATTCTATACATACAGATCTCTGTCCTCTTTTCACTTAATAGTTTAGCAAAACCATAATCTTTTTCAGAATCCTCTTGTTTATATTAGACGTGTTCTAAAACAATATGGGAAGTGTCTTAGAGAATAGCCCAAGCACTATTCCCCAGAGATCTGAATTCAGTAGGGAACAAATGCTCAATTTTTACCAGCATCCCAGGTGATACTACTACAGGTACCTCAGACTAATACAGCTTTATTTATTTCTTTACCCATCCTGGAAGAAGCAACTGGTTGCATTAACTACGCTTTTATCAGCATTAACTAGCTCTGATCTGTTCTTCATAACACCCACACTAAGAATCCACAAATGAGATCAATCCCATTATCTTCCCTCTCTATTTATGTAACCACACCAGACTACCTCCAGTTCTGCAATTTGTTACCATTGCAAGTTTATAATTTTCTTTCATTATCTCTAAAATCACTACTAAACTCCTAAGTGGCAAATCTAATTGATATTTTTAGTCTTAATCTACAATCAACTCTCTGGAGCATTTGTATTGTTAAGTATACATTCTTTGCACTTAAAACTTGTTTCGCCCATAGCTTCCATAACCACTCTTCCGTTACTTCCAATGTCTGACTGGCCCTTGTCAATATCATTTCCAGGCTCCTCTTTATCACCATTCAAGAACCTCAGCACAGTTATCTTTCTCTCCAAATTCACTGATTATTTATCTGACCTCCAGAGCTTGCATATGGAACACTTCCACCTGAAACTTACACAGATACCTTAAATTTTAATGGATCTAAAATTGACTTTATTATTTTCTCCTTAGGGACAGAAGCAGGGACTCACTCATTCAGTATATCCTCTCTAAGATAAAGCCATCACCAACTCTGGAGTCATTACCTATATCTTTTTCTCAGTCTTCTCCATATCCAATAGATCACAAAGTCTGACCTAAGACATAGGAGCAGATGATCTAATCAGACTCCCATGAGTTGGAGATAAGAGTATAAACTTTCACTAATAATTTCAAAAGTGCAGGACTAGATGAAACAAAGAAAGGTCTGGAACATCCCACTTGGTTTCCCAGTTTCTTCTGTCCCACATGGGACATTCATTCTCTGACCCAGAATGACTGATGAGAAATTCAAGGAAGGTTTTATGGAGCTCTTCACAGATGGGAGTATATAAGTCTGCATTTTACACTCCCAAAGAAAAATGAATAGTTTATATGATATTCTCCAGTGAGCCATACCCCATAGATTCTGTACTTATTTACTACAAGACATCTGATAAAGGCCTTCACTAGATAAAGTCTCTTCCTCCTAGAAATATCATTCATCTTTTACTTGGCCAGCCAGTTGACATGGAGATTAGACTGGGTCACCTATTTCCGTCTTTTTTCCACCAAGACATACCCCTGGTAAAAGAAATGAATCAATCACAGGCCAGCTGCCAGTTGTCTGACTTCCTTCCTCCCAAAGTTCATTTGATTATACCACCTATATAGCACTAGAATTTGTCCCTTACTCCCTATCTCCACTAATGTTCATCTGACTCATCCCTAGCCTCAACGTTTTCAATACCCACCAACTATCCAAACACATTTAGTTTCCCCAATTCTATGTGCAGTCTGATGCCACAGTTGCTTTTTGAAAATGCACATTCTGATATAAAATCCTTTTCCTGATATTGAATGTGCTACATCATATTTCCTTTGCCTACATTTCCAGATTTTTCTTCCAACACTTCCCCTGATATCCAGCCAAATCAAACTATTCCCCGAACATGCCATTTTTGCATGAACTAGCAAAGCTCCCAAGCTCTCTTACATGAATGCCCACATTTCTGTCAGTAATTTGCAATGTCACCTTTTCTCTAATGCCTTCCCTGAACTCTCCATTCAGTTCAAGGCAATTACCTCCTTCTCTATTTCACCATAACTGTCTATAAATAACAAGTAAAATAGTTAACTTTAGTGAGCCTTGACTTTGCAAAAGGTACCATGCCAAGTGCTTTCTATGCGTCATATCATTTAATCCTTGGAGCAACTCTCTGAAATATGCACTATTATTCTGATAATTTTACAAAACGGAAACCAAAGTACAGAGTAAATAAATGACTTAGCCAAAGTCACACAGTTATTAACTAAAGGAAATAGGGTATAAATGCAGCCCTGGTTTACTCGAGAACACTCCTAAACCCAGTCATAAGATGTCTATACTCACCCATCACACAGCTTCCCTACTTAAATCAATAAATATTTGCTAAGTGACAACTTGCTGCCAGACATAGTGTGAGGCTTTAATGAGCATGGAGAGCAAGTTGAACAAAAAAAGAAAGCACTGTCTCTAACTGAAGAAATCATCAGTTTTAAAAGCCTACCTAACATACCATCTTTCAATACTTCACACAAGAAATAGTACTGTCAGACACAGTGCAAGACTTTACTCCATAGGGAAAAGAGACCAGATCTAGTGTGAAATTATCCCCCTTAACTCGACTGGCCAGAATGCCCACTTCAGGATTAACAAGGAATTTCTCTGAGGAGTTTGAAGTCACCTAGTAATTGCTGTCATTCATGGGATTTTGTGGGATTATTTATTACAATTTACAGGCATTATCACTGTCCATAATTGTACTCTATCTACCCTATATCTTGCACTTCACTGATTTAAGTTCATACTCCAATGACAGGCAAAAGTTATTCACCTGGCAAATAGCTTGCATAGAACTTTCAACTTGTATCTTACCTAAATTATGAAGAGTAGAATAGCTTCTAATCTACTTTCTTCCTTGTTTTTTACTTCGAAGCAATTTATGGGCTCTTTTCACTACTGATTCAATTCATATAGTACAATTCAACTGAGATGCTAAAAACACCTAGCAAGTGTCTTCTCTTTTATGCTCACATCATTCCTCAAATGGGAGATGGGGAAATAACCTCAAGGAAATTAAGTGATTTTCATGAAATTAATAACTATAAAGTGGCAAAAACAAAAGGTAAGCCAAGATCTCTAATTTTCTCTAATCCTTGCCAGAATCCTCATGCTCTTTATCACAACTACAATTGTCTAACAATTTAACAGATATTCTTTTATTCTAGACTCTAATATGACCATTTCAAAATTATATACTTCAACAATATAAATATTCTCCAGGTATTTTTTTATTATCCAAACTGAAATCCTACTTCTTATACTTTTCCTCATTGATAACTTGCAAGTAAGCACTGAAAATTATGAGATTAAAATTACCAGTCTCATTTCTATGACATACACATTAATATGTAAAGAAATGCCATAAGGGGAGTTATGCAACGATGTTTTTGCAGAAATGAAATGTGTATGAATATGAATACAGTTGTAGGTATTTCAATAAAAATTACAAGTCTTTCAGATATTCTTTCCAAATTCAAATGAAGCACCAGGTGTGCAGGATATGGCAGATGTGCCTGCTGTATACTAGCATGAGGAGGCTAGGTGGCTACAAACCAAATTTCCTGATCCCATTGAGATGGGCTTCTATAGGTGATCGGTTGTCCTCCCACTGTGAAAACTGGCTATGAATAAGAAATACTTAAGCATTTGCCCTGCCTTTCCTCTGTGAACAATATTTTAAGCAGTTCTTCAGAGAAAGTTCTTCCAGCTAATAAATACGGAAAACACAAATTAGAAAACCACAGTTTTGTATCCCTTATGGTAATACTTGAATCAGGCAATTGTATTCAATCATACAACTATCAAATAAATGTTTGATGTGAAGTTACAATGGAGGGATTTGACTGACACCACTCACATCAACTGATTAGTGGGGCAAATTGGCACAGAATCACCTATAAATAGTCTTGCCTAAAAACAAAAGAGTCTTGCCTAAAAACAAAAGAAGTTGAATATAGTCATGGTCGAGTCAGTGTCCACTTACACAAAATATTGGTACAGAAGAACAATTTAAATGATACTACAAGAAAGCAAGCAGCCATATATTCAGAACAGGGGACATTAATCAGCTCAACAAGACCTCCTTCTGTAAACAAATTGATGGCATTACATGTAAAGAGAAACAGAGATGGATGGAGTGAGAGTCAAAGAAGAGAGATTATCTTATATTAACAGAAAAAAAGACATAAAAATAAGATTTATAGTCCTGAGCTTTATTTTTAAAAAGGCTATATTTTTGAGACAAACTTAGAAATATGATTATGAATGATGTATCAGATATTGACAAGAAATATTATTTATCTTGTTAGGGTTGATAATGGAATAGTGGTTATGTTTTTAAATATGCATTTTTAGATACTAAAGTATGTAGGGGTGAAATAATATTTGGGGTTTGCTTTAAAGTTCTTCAGCAAAAAAGAAACAGACATGAAGTGATGCTTTGGTTATTGTTGAAATTAGGAGGTGTATATGTGGGAGTTTTTAATAAACAATTCTTTTTCCATGATGTTTAAATTTTCATACTAGAAACTTTAAAAAAAATGACAATAACATCTAAGCAAAGACTACAAAACTGCAGCCTTAGCAAAAGGTACAACTGGTGCTCTTGCACACAAAGGCCACTGCTCTGCTGACAATGCTGGCACCTTCCTCCAAAACCATTAATTTAAGAGGATAAAATGAATGATTCACAGAGGCCATAAAATAAAGAGCCTTCAACCCTAAATATTACATTACTCAAGATTTTTGTTTCCCTTAATTCACTCATGAAACTGTCCAGAAGTGCACAATGATTTTGAAAGTTTTTTTTTTTTAACCAAAGAAACTTCAAGATTGGCCATAAATAGCCTGGGTTATTTAACCCTTAAAGCAACTCACAAGTCCCATACCTGCAAGTTGGAAAATGAGCTGTGTATGTCTGCAGAGGCAAGGAAAGTATACACTGCCCAATGTGCCTCAAGAAGTGGCCAAGGAGCACTCACAAGAGCCTCACAACTTGTATCTTATGTGTCTATTAGGCATGTCATTCACCTACCATGTGCAGTCTAAAGTCAGGCAATGCACATATCTTACAAATGTCATGGTCCCAGTCATGAAAGGTAGGAAATATGTTCACTACTGTTTACTACCATACCTTCAATATCTAAGAGGCTGCTTAGTTTATAATATCGGTTAATGAATGCATGAATAAATATAAATGAACTGAAGAAGAGATATGATTCAGTACCTTAAAATTAGTCTAATCTGGATTTCCCTCAGTTTGATAGTTTTTATGTTTCTGATTTTTTTTGAAAATCGTTAAATGAAATAGAGCATGAAAAGGTGTTTCACCTCAGTAAATGTTTTATTAATAGCAATATACTCAACACATTTTTAACAGAAATGACAGCCTGACACCCTAAAGTAAGGACAAATACTCTATTTTTATTTAGCACAGATTACTTGGCACACAATACTTATGGCACTACATGGAGATAAGGTGAAAAAGACGATCAATTTCTACCATTTTCTCCCTAAAGAACTGAGGTATAGAAAAGTAAAGAACCACAAAATAAAACAAATCTACACAGTGATGAAGGTTAAGAATATAGCCCAAAGACTTTGATTCTAAATCTCTTTCTCTTTTACTCTAAATGAGAATCACCATTAGAAGGATTCATCCCCAAAACCACCATATAAATGATACCAATAATTTGCAACCACCACACCTGCTACCTCCCACCACTCACTATAAAGCTGCCACTGTAGCAACTTTTCTTATCAAAAGCAAAAGTCACTTTGGAATCATATGTATGAATCCTTACAAGGAGACATGCTAGGTGCAGACTCACCAACCAGAAGGAAAGAGATCAGAATATTGGAGAATTATTTCTGAATGTCTGCCAGCATCTGCCTCAGATCTCTCTGGTTTCTTCAAATACCTGGACTTTGAGCAACTAGAAAACTTATATTGAAGATATGTCAGAGTGGTTTCAATTAGAGCTGATTGACAGCTAACACAGTTTTCTTAAAATTGTGAAGATATGTATTTGAATCCAAAATCTAGCCTGAAATTTTGGCCAAATGCCTAGACTCTGGGCAGTATTTGAGCCCATCTGGCTCTGTGACAATTTGTCATTTTGCATAAAACTGTTGAAACTGCAAACTAAAAGCCCTCATCAGAAATATAAATAAAGATTATGATTAAGAAGTGCTTTGCCCCAGAGTTTGAGACAATTTCCATTGACTACAAGTATTATTTTTAATTGTGTCATAATTAACCAGTGACCAGCACTGGACCTGGAAGAGTACATTTTTCCACCTAATCAATGAAAAACCAACCAGAATAGACTTATTTTAATAATACATTACAATTTATTTTATACTTAGCAGGTCAATAATTTTAAAAAGTAAGAACTCATTAATGATAACAGGACCTTTTCAGGGCAGCTTTTAGATAGGAGTTGTTTTCAACTTCCTTAAAAAGAAAAAGAGAAGAAATCTGGTACTGAGAATTATTGTAAAGAAATGGGATTGCCTATGCATTATTGTGAGGCCCTTAAATTAGTAAGTGGCAAAAGCTAACATGTGTTGAGCTTTTAATTGTGTCCCTGATACCATTTGTGCCTGATACCATTCTAACTGTGGATTGCTTCATTTGATCCTCATAACAAAGCTTTAAAGTGAATATAATTGTTTCTCTCACTTTCCCTTCAGGAGGGAGCATGAAATTATTTTCCCAAGATCTTAAAGCTACAGCCAGAATTTTTCAAGGAATCTGATTTAGAAGTATTAAAACATTCATTGTGTTCAAGTATTCACCTCTTAGGAGTAGAGGCCAACAGATTCTGGCATTGTCACTCCATAAACACAGTACTACTCTCCCTATTTTACTTATACCAAAAATTAGAAAGCACACCTAATTATGCCAAATGATGAGAAAGAGCAATATAATATGAATCCTATTCTCAAGATTTTTGATATTGTAACTGGTGAAATCAACCAAAATAACAAAACTGAGTGGTTAAATCATTCACTATTCTGGTGATATTAAGTCAATACTACATATTTCTTTATTATATTAGTTTCTTCCATTTTATTTGCTTTTTTCCCCGATAAAAGCAGGGTTTAATGAGAGACTGGTTACAATATGGTAGAAATAATATTCCAAGTTAACTTTTGAACATACATTTAACTAAGTTTAATGTTGAATAAGCACAGAACTAGTAAGTGTCCAGTTAGGAATCATGAAGCTGTCTGTTGTTATTACCAGCAAAGTTGGTTTATTTTTATTAACTACTTTGACACAAGGTTAAGAAATATAAGTAAAACTAATATTGTAATATTATTAAACAGTAATAGCTGTTAAGTATATTTTAAGATGCCTTTTAAAAAATGAATCAAGATTGTAAGATAGAATTAACCGGATCCTTACTTTTACAGATACCTTATCAGTATTATCAGATACTTCCTACATTTAATTTATATAATAAAGCCTATGTCAGGAGGCAATATTCTCTTTGCATCTAAGATTTTTTTAAAGCAAGTACTTAACACTACCTGTGGTATGTTGGGGTATGGAATATTTGCCCAACACTCTAAATTAATGAAGTCAGTTAATTTTTGATCCCTTACAACTTCTAGTCCACCAATCATTTATTTTTATTTATTTATTTATTTATTTATTTATTTATTTATTTATGTTTTTGACAGAGTCTCACTCTGTTCCCCAGGCTGGAGTGCAATGGTGGGATCTTGGCTCATTGCAACCTCTGCCTCCTGGGTTCAAGCAATTCTCCTGCCTCAGCCTCCCAAGTAGCTGGGATTACAGATGCCCGCCACCACGCCCAGCTAATTTTTTGTATTTTTAGTAGAGATGGGATTTTGCCATGTTGGCCAGGCTGGTCTTGAACTCCTGACCTCAGGTGATCCACCCACCTCAGCCTCCCAAAGTGCTTGGATTACAGGCGTGAGCCACCGCACCCAGCTTCCACCAATAATTTAAATATAAAGAAGTGTGTGTGTTCACCTTTATGTGTGTGTTTCCAAATCTAACAACTTCATTTATAACATTATTTTAATCTGTTCCATATTTTAGTTAACATTTTACTTATTTTCATTTCATATAGGTGCTTATGTAACAACTTCTCATGTCATTACTCCTGCTTTTTGCCCTCTTTTTAAAATACTAAGTAACCTCTCTATAACATAATTCATAATTATATAAAGTTTATTGTGATCACCTTAAATACAAGGTCTCTGTCTTATTCATATTTGTATGTCTTACCCACGCTTTAGCCTGGTAGGTTGTTCAATAAATGCACTTTATCTTGAAGTGAAACTAAACCTCAAATTCAGTAACAACCTAATGGAAATTCCAACATGTCTAGTTCATTCCTTAATTCACACTTTCATTCAGAAAACAAATATTTTTTAAGTTCTTAATGTGGCCTTAGCCTCTGCCCTGAGGGGCTGAGAATACCACTTTCAGGCACAGAGACAGAAACCTACTGTAGAAGATCAACATGCGAAAAGATCATTACAAATTGTAGGAAACACAATGAGGGACCTATCCTAGTGCACCCAGAAAAGACAGAGAAGTGTGAAGGATTCTACAGCCGGGGTTCACTTAGCATTACATGACTGTGATGCCAAGAGGTACTCTGAAAAGCCAATGGGTCAGGGAATAAACTTATAAATGATATACACTCAGCACAGAATACTTCATATATTTTCACTTTTTTAAAAAAGCAAAATACAACTAAATTTGTATGACAATCAGACACTAATCAGAAACTGGTATCATTAATAGAAACTAATAATGAGACATATATGGCTGATAGGCAGATGACACCTATATTTTCCATTATACTTACAAATTATAAAGTAGCTAATTTACTTGTTGGAATGACTTTGAAATCTTGTAAATAAAATTATTCTGATCTTTAGGTAAGTCCTTGCAAAACCTCTGGTGGTGTAGACTCATACTACTACTAAAAAAAAAAATACACTTTAAGTCAGTTTATCGAGCCTACAGGTATTACTGTTTTATCAAACCTATAACTTGGTTACCCTCAAAAGTGTTAAATGGAGTCAAATGTTTTATTTTCTTTAACTATAAAAATATTCATGAATACGGTAGCATTAATCCATAAAATAACCCTTCCAGCAAGACATAAAATATATATTTACTATATTTCTATGGAAATTTAACATAAATTTTAAATTTTTGAGTTCACTCATATACGTTTCAGACCACACTTTTTTGCTTATAAACAGAAGTTCTAAGTACTCAGTAGACACTGAAATATATTTGCCAAATTGACTGCCAGAAACAGGCATTATTTTTCAATGTTTTAAGAGTAAGGGCTTTGAAATAAGACAGAACTATTCAAATCCCAGCTCAGCCCTATACAAGCTCTATGAACCAGGGATGTTACTTAATGTCCTAAATCATAGTTTTCTAATTGAACTATTAGGGAACTAATGTCAAGCTCAAGGAATGTTATAAGAAATAAACAAAGTAATGTATGCAAAACACTTAGCATAAAATTAGGTGACAATAAATGTGATAGTAAATTTTTTAACAGATTCTGTACCTTGAAATAATCAAATTTTTTTCTGGGCTTACAAACAAAATATTCAATACCAATATTTATAAAACTGTGGCAATGTATATGTATTGTACTTTTGTTATTTAAGATGTCAATAAAAATTTTAATGTCATGGGGGAAATTTCATTAAATGTGTAAACTTATTAAATGTATAAAACCAAATAAACCAAAAAAAGACAGCATATAAACCATCTATATAGTATGACCATGACTTTTTAAAAATATGTCTTTTTATCTATGTGTACACAGAAAAAAGACTGGAAGGAAATGAATTAAGATTTTATTGGCACTTACTAGTGGTGCTGATTAAAACTGCACTTTTTTTTTTAACAAAAGTCCCAAAACTAAATGTACTACTTTTATGATTTTAAAGTTATTTAATCTTATTTTTTGTAATGAGAACATTTAAAAATATAGATTATCAATTAACTATATATAAAATTATGGACAGGTATGGCAGCTCACGCCTGTAATCCCAGCACTTTGGGAGTCCTAGGCAGGTGGATCACCTGAGGTCAGGAGTTCAAGACCAGCCTGTCCAACACGGTGAAACCCCATCTCTACTAAAAATACAAAAATTAGCTGGGCGTGGTGGCAGGTGCCTGTAATCCCAGCTACTCGGGAGGCCGAGGCAGGAGAATGACTTGAACCTGGGAGGCGGAGGTTGCAGTGAGCCGAGTCACACCACTGCACTCCAGCCTGGATGACAGAGCAAAACTCTGTCTCAAAAAAATACAAAATTTAAAAACTTATTAACTATAAAAAGGGTGACTTTTAAATGACAAGCAGACAATCATTTTCACATTTTTAAACAAATTCCAGCTAATAATTTATGACAGTCAAATAGATAATAATTAAATACTGGTTTTATACATATTTCTTTTTTCCAAAGAGGCTTTTTCTTCTTAACTAAGGTATACACACACACACACACACACACACACACAAATTGCAAGTCCTAGCATCCTAAGCTACAAGAGAAAGAACCTTGTCAAATAAAGCTTGTAGCCACTCAGTTTTTCAGCTTCATTACCTGCATAAAGATTGACCCACACAAAGCTGAAAAAGGTGGCAGGGAAAGCCAAAGCCATAGCAATACAAAAAAATATAAGTTCAAAGACAGAATTATGCCAGATATAAAAGTTCAATGCCATTAAACAACAATCGGTGTCATAGCACAGCCTCTAAACTTTTTGCACTCCAAGATTTTTGTCATTTTGTCTGCTTTATTACTGGAACTAGCTACATTAAATCAGAATCTTGATGTTTTAAAAAGTTATCCTCTGCTTTTGCTTATTCCTCACTAATTCAAAAGTCATTCAGCCATGTGGCTGCAGAGAAAATTTTCACATTGTAATTGTAAAAATAAGTAGTAACTCGGGAGAAAAATAATCAACTTTTAAAATTGTGGTTAACAAAATTAACTTCCATAAAATGATGTTTGGTAATCAAAGAAGTATTTTTAGGCTCATAAAAGATGCAATTTTAATGGTATTCACCAAAACAGAATGATTTTTAAAGATGTGTCTTAGAAAGCTCTTAAATTCAGCAAGCATGCTAGCCCAGGATTGAATAGCTGTTTGAATATTTTCAACTCAACTAGTTTTCTTCAACTCAACACAGTGAAATAAATCAGAATGAATTTGAAAGAGTGGATATAAAAATTCATTAAGACAAATTACATTTCACAGCCCAGTTCAGTAACAGCATTAATTCCTAGATCTGGCATTTTCATGTATCAAACAAACAAACAAAAAAAGATATACCAAATTTAAAGAATATCAAGTACAACCTAGAGAAAGGTGTACATTCACACACATACTGCTCAACCAAAATATGGAGTTCAAAACTTGAAGCACTGTTAGAAGAGCAATACATCAGCACTACCTTTTCTGCAAACTCACTGATTATGAGAAAGAAAGAAAACATAAAAAGGTAGTTTTTATCTAATGATAATCAACTTGTCACATTCCAGGCATGTTATCTATATTCTATATAATTCATTGCCAACATAAAATGTCTTTTTTTGTCTCCCAGATATTGCTAAAGGCAGCCACAATGACACTCAGCAGACATCCCTTAAAAACAGAAAGCACAATAAATCACTGTTTTTCCGCCAAGAAAGGACAATCCATCTTCAGTATTAGAAGAATAATATAGAATTTAATAGTACCAGTATATGTTGCAGTGTACTAAAAACACTTGATAAACAATGAGTTAAGACTGAGAACAGATATAAGGGTTCATGTAGCCAAATAAAGCTGATATTAAAGTTTAATAGCCTGTATATAACCTTGAGCATAAAAACCCAATGACTTGGATACAAGCACTTAAGGAGATATGAATCTAGCTCAATATTTATCAGAATATATTGCCAAAGTTTCAAGTCCTAGTGCTAAAACACTTCTTGGCCCTGAATCGGAAATGGGTTCTGTTGGAGTCAATCCAGAAAAACCAATTGGAATATGATTAGCAACCTTTGGTGACTTGGCCTGAAAAATTCAAATTCAAATTCAAGGAAAGAAATTAGTTATTTAATTGGTTATTTCATAATTCTGAAAGTATAGTATGCTATCATTTAATTGCAAAATAATTTTTCCATTAACTTTACAATTAAATTAATTATACTTACTATAAAACAAAATTAAAATTTAATGTTGACGAGAACAATAAAAACAGTAACATATTACAACAGTTAACAGCTAACATTTGTTAAGCTTTTATTATGAGTCAGGCACTAATCTAAGCACTACATGTATATTCTCAAATCCTATAAAACTGATACTGTGATAACTCCTGTAATACAGGTGAGGAAACCAAGACAGAGAACAAGTAAATAATTTAACCAAGATCACACATTTGGAAAATAACAGTATCTGGGATTACTGAACCATTTGCCACTTTCTTCCCCTCTACTGCAGAAACTCAGGTGTGGTGGGGGTGACGGGGGTTGGGGGGGAAATAAAATTGATGCTCAAGTGTGTAAACTACAACAGTTTCAACTACTAAGTTCACATGTCACCCGGATTTTAAAAGGTGTTAAAGTGACTGATATTTGTTATACACTAAATAAATGTCACACAACAAATAAATATTTGCTGAAAAAAAGGGTGTCAAAGGGGGAAATAAAAGCTATTAAGGTTATTTTCTGCATCTAAAACATAAGTGGACAAACAAGGTCACCCAGTAATTTTGCTCTTATGAATAACACCGATAATCTTTTTAAATAGAAACTTGCCAAATAAGATAAATACATTCGGTCATCAACTAAACTGAATAGGATGGAAATACATTTTACAGTGTGTTTTCATTCACCAAATATTAAAATGAATCCCATTCAAAATAATGTGTAAAAATATAATGAAAGCTGTAAAAAATAAAATAAATATATGTATTCTAGTACTCAAGACAAATTTTACATCCAAAATTTAAAATGACAACTCCACCTGGTTGATCAACGACTAGCTTACCACTTCAAAAGAACAATATTTAATCTGGAATTGCATATTTTCTCCCAAAATAGGTTGCCTCCTTAGATTTCTGGGACTTTTTATGAATGAATTTCAGAGGTCATTAATAATATGAGTACTCTGAAAGTAGTTATTCATAATATGAATATTTAACACTTCTGTAGCTCTAGAAGTGAAACATCCTGAATTTCAAATATCTCTCAAATTTATCCCATTAGCTAAATTAACTAAGTTTCCAGTTTCAATATACTAAGGACACTTTTTTCCTAATGTAGAGATAACCTGTATTATCTCTTCATAATCAAAGTAATGATCATTTTCATGTCCACATCTTTCTAGAGGAACAAGAAAAACCAAAACCAAGTAAGATTTTCAAAATTTCAGAAAACTGTGCGGAACATTCATGCTTGTATCTTCTCTAACAAAAAACACTAACTACAAGAAAGGCAAAAGTTCATTTTACCTTATCTTCTGAAATGCTTGGAAATCTACATTGAAATGACTTAAATGGTTTAAAATCTAAAAAGTTGTTGACAAAGGTCACAATGATAAGAAATAAAATGGTGCTAAAATACTTAATTACTCAATATATATTTAAGAGATGTCAATTTTATACAAGCAATAAAATATCTTCCCTTGGGTGGCTTTTCTGACCATTAATCTTTTTATTGTGTAACAAGTAATACTTTGATATAATTAAGACAGTTTTTTAGCTACCAATTCAGTGGACAGACACTTCATTTGCTTCTCTGTTGAAACATTTGTCTCAAGAAATCCAGCATTACTTTAAAAAGTAGTCTAACTCTGAGAACCTGTGTGCTGTGGTTTGTCACCCAACTTCCAAGGTTACCAGAATATACAAACACTAAGCCAAGCTTCCAGTTAAGCTTGCACCTGTGCAAGGAGAGGTCCCTTCCATTTCTCCAGTCAAAATAAAGTCCAGAAAATTGTTCAGTTCCCAATTACTGTAGTGACTAAATTACCAAAATAAATAAATTCAATTTAAGCTGGTCTATTTCCATCACAGGATTTCAAGGCTATTCTCCCTATGCTACAGGCAAGTTTTAACTTGTGTCTGGCCAAAGGAAAAACCTTTGCCAAATAATGTTCCTGCTGCCATCCCAGCTGGCTTTTCGTTTGTCCAAATCGCTCTCTAGTCGTTGTCTTTTCACTTCATAAACGCCACTGAGAATTGTGCCCACTACAGCCCCACCCCACTCCCAATCCCACTCCCAATCCCCAGGTTCAGATTATGGTATTTGGTATAGTTCTTGAACTCCACATAGCCCGCTCCGGAAGCGCACTGCAAAACGCACCCCAGATGCTTTCCCAAATCTATTCCTTCATTCTCTCATTTCAGAAAATCGCTCTATTTATTCACCCTGAGAAAGTGGACTCAACCCCAGCTTTCGGGCTGGAGAAGGAAACACAATCATTCTCTCTTTCTCTTCCCCTCCCTCCCCAACACCTTCCCTCCCTCCTCCCTTGCCCCTCCTAATCTCCAACCCTAAGAGCAGCACTCAGACATGCAAACTTTCTAATTCCTTCCACCCTCCCCTGTCCCAAACACTGGGCAATTAGACTGGAGATAACAGACGCAGGGAAATCTGGGTTTCCATCTGTCAAGGAGTCCCCTTTCCCCACACCTGCTCTCATGCCCCCGCCCCCTCGAGGGGCTCTGGGGGCACCTTTATCGCTTCTCCCCTGCCCTCTAGAAAACCACCCGTAACTGGAGGCTCCCGCGCGGCAGCTGCACCAACAGCAGGTGATCCAGGCGGTGCGAGGCGATGCCTTGTTATGGCATCCTGCCCTCTGCAGGGACACCACTGAGGGCCACATGAAATGACCCCCAGCAGTCCTGCAAAAGCAAAGGGGTGGAGGAGGGTCTATGCACCCTGCCCTGTGCCCCAGTCTCTCCCACCCTGTCCTCCGCAACCGAGGAGACCCTGGCATCTGGGAGCGGGCTGGGCCGAGAAGGCAAGATCAATAAAGTTCAGCAAGTAGACATCTGGGAGCTGGGTGCTACTGAGTTCTAGAAAGGGGGAGTAGAGACGGAAATATCCGAATCGGTGAAATGTAAATCGTGTCTACTGCATAAGGGAATCGTGCAGGGAGAGCCGCTCTCTATAAGGAGTTAACCGGCTCCTGCCCCGAACACTCCCGCGGGGCCTCCAGCGGGGCTCAAACTGGCGGCGGGTCAGCAGGGGGCGAGGGGTGCTGGGAAACGCCGGGGCTGCGAACTTACGGAAGAAAATGTACTCGGTGTAGCTGCTCCAGATCTTGTCGTCGCGGTACTGGTTGACGAAGGCGGCGGTGCCCGAGGAGTTACACGCCACCATGTGGAAGCCGGCCTCGGACAGGCGATCAAAGGCCTGCTCCAAGTAGGTGAACTTGAGGTAGAAGCGGGACGTGTACTTCTCCGGCTGCCGGTCGGGGTCGCGGCTCTCGTTGAGAGTGTCCCCGAAGACCTCCTTGGCCAGCGCGATGCGCCCGCACACCATGATGCGCGCCACACGCCGGAATTTGGCGTCGGCCTGGTTGTCGCGCACGGTGGTGTAGGAGCCCCGGTAGCCCAGCGTGAGGAAGCCCGAGCGCTTGTCCTGCGCGCCGCCGCCGCCGCCACCACCGTGCGCACCCGGGCCCGAGGGCACGGCGGCCGCCGCCCCGCGCAGCAGCAGCGCGTCGCTGCTACCCTGCGAGACGTTGTCCTCCAGGTCGCTCTGGCAGCCCTCGTCGTTGAGAGAGTTCTGCTTGGTGACCTTGGGCGACAGCAGCTTGACTAAGTCGGTGAGCTGGAAATACTCGGCCTCGCGCAGCAGCCGCTCCTTCTCGGGGAAGTGCTCCGGCAGCGCCAGTTGCTTGTCCCGCAGATAATCCAGCACGTACCTGAAAAGGAAGCCGTCCCGGTCGATGAAGAAGCGCGCCCGGCTGTCCCTGGGCAGCTCGCCCCGGCGCCGGGCGCCGCCACGGGGACTAGAGGGCGAGAACATGCTGGCCAAAGTGCTGTCCGGGACGCTGAGCAGCGTCGAGTGCTTGGTCACATAAACCTGGCCGCCTACGTTCAGCTCCACTACTTCAGGGAAGGGCGAGGGTGCGCAGGGCCCCGGGGCGGCGGCGGCCGACGCGCCGGGCGAGCTGGACGAGGAAACCATCTCGCTAATGGGCAGGATGGTGCTGCCGCCGCTGCCCGTGTCCTTCAGAGCCATAGTCCCCCCGCCGCCGGCCCAGTGACCCGAGAGAGCTGCACTTTCTCGTTCCCGGAGCCCGCGCCCCAGCCCTCCGCGTGCTCCTGGGCGCTCTGCGCCCTCGGACTGGGCGGCGCGTTCCTCCGACCGGGGCGGCCCCGCTCAGGGTTCGGGGCAGCGGCGGCGTCGGCGGCGCCCGAGCTCCATCGGAGGAGAGACGCGCGGGAGAGGAGCTCCGCCGGTGCGGCGGCGGCAATGGAGAGGCAAGAAGGAGCTGCTGCTCCTTTGGGGCGAGGGCGGGGAAGTGTGAGAGAGACTTGCGAGAGGCTCTAGGGCTGCTGCTCGGCTCTCCGTGGGGAGGGCGGGAGGAGGGGCCGAAGCAAAGAAAACTCGCCGCCCCGGCAGCTTGCAAGCGTGCCGCGAGGCCGGAGCGCCGACGGTGGCGCTAACTACTCCTGGCAGCCCGGGAGGAGGCACTGACGTCAAGCCCCGGACTGGGACCCGAGCCTCAGCTGTCATTTAAAGAGATAGGCTCCAGCCGCGGCTCCCGGGCTCCGACGCTAGGGGGCGGGGCCGAGAGCCGAGCCTGCAAGAGGTGCAGCTCCCCGACCCGCGGGGACAGGCAGACAGGGAGCTCCTAAAGCAAAAGCGAGAAAAAGGGACAGCGCTCTCCTTCGTTCATTTCACTCCCTCCTTGGGTCTGTGCCCACCCTCTTTCCTCCCTCCTTTCCTTCTTCTCTTCCTTCCTTCCTTGCCTCCCTCCCCAGTAAAACTAGTTTTTTGCACTTTCATTAAGGTAAGGAGTGGAGGAGCGGAGAGGGGAGAATAAGGTTTTGATTATAGCAAAGATGCCAGGCTCCTAATCTGAAATCACCACAAATGTTGGCTTGCCAGCAGTGATTGCAAAAAGATTACGTGAGGGTGGGAAGGTACATCTCTTGTAGTGGCTTTATGATACAGTTTAAGTGAAGGGCTAAATGCGCGTACCTCTCTTGGAATCAAATTTCACGACTGCGTGCACTGAATATTCTTGAATAATTTTTAAAACTTTGAAATCTGCTTTCAGTTCACAATAATAAAGGAGTGTGTGTAACAACTGTTTCCTTCCGACATTTTTACAATTTTTAGTTTTAAATTAGATGCTTAATAAATGTTTATAGAGGGAGAGACAGAGCCTGAGAGGAAACTTACTCGATTTGTTCATTCTTTCTAATCCTGATCAGTCTCATTAATCTCTCCATTTCCCTTTCAGCTCCATCAAACAAGAGAAGTGGCTGATATTTTTATTAGTCTTCTAACCCCAAGAGTAAGGTCACAAATAAAAATTATATGAATTTAAGCTCACCTTAATTTCCATGTGTACATAGTACAGGTACAGTCTGCAAAATGAGCATTACTTGTGATAAAGACTGAAAATAGGAATGCAAATGAGAAATATTTCTTCTATCCTGGGGCATACGTTTGTGTTCAGAAACATAAAGAATCATTGATTTATGAAGTACAAAAGAGAAAAGGGTGTATTGTGGCACAAAGTAGTTTGCTTCAATTATCATAACAATATTACAGATGAACTTTATCCATTAGCAGTCGATATACAGATTTTAATATTTTTTAAAAAGTTAAATGCCTACTAACAACTCCTTTTCTTCAAACCACCCAAAAAAGTATCAAATTTCAGATACGGTTGTAAATTAATACATTATTTTTGGAACATTACAAATTATGTTTAAATCATTGATCCTTATAAGCTGCATCCATAGACAATGTTATACCAATTTTGAAGTTGCATTATATGAAGCAGAGAGAACCTAATGGACCAATGAAAGAACATAATATATTTGCCAAAGGACTGAGACTTAAAACGGGGGTTTCGGTATGCATCATCATGCAATCCTTTTACTCAAAACTATTGTGTCCTGCCAAATTTATAAACTGATTGATCAAATTAACTAATTTAATTGATTTTAGCCTTCATTTAAAAGTTAAAACCAAGTATTAAAATAACAGAAAAAATACACTATTTTCTGCCTCATTAGAAGAATATTCGGGATTTAAAGTAATCGTTCCTGGATAAATGAATTAATAGATGCTTTATAATCTTCATAGATGAATAAATAATAATGCCTCAAACCACTACTAGTGAAGCCCATTTATCATAAGGTAAGTGTCCCTAATGATAAGTAAGGTGCAGACTGTAGAATTGTAATGAAGTGGATATATAATAAATATGCATGTGAATATGAAGTCGCTAATATCAGGTTGAAATCCATCTTTACTTTTGAATTAAATAAATTATGTCTATAAGATAAAGTGATCAAAAATTTATACTCTAAATGAATCATCTCAAAAATTCACAATGAATTGTATTGTTTGATATATTCCTTTTTAAAATGATTCCTTCAACTTGATTAAACATTTTTTCTTAATTTCTTCTCTCTTCATACTCCTATTACTCTCCTCTGTCTCCCAGTTATACCCTTCAACCAAACTCAGACTGAACAAATTGCAGATCTACAATGTTTCTATCTTTCCTCTTCCTTCTGCTAGGAATGCCCTTCCTCTTCCACCAGATCCCTAACCCATTCTCCCTGCTTACCAATTTCCTCCAGCTCTTAGTTTAAATATCACTTTCTCTAGAAATCTTTACATTCACTTACCCAACCTAGTGAAGCGTCTTCCTAAGATGTTCCCATAAGATCCCATGTTTATACATGGGCAAGGTTTATCACATGATGTGTAACTGTGTCCCACCACGTTGTAAAAATGGCATGCGACCGTATGCACTATTATATCCCCATGGAGGTAGGCTATAGAGGTAGCCCGTGAAGAGATAGCCAATTTGTATGTGTTGAAAGCTCACTGAATAGAACTGTATTAATATCATAAATGGATGACAATGCATCACCTATGTGCTGGGTACCAGGCTAAATAATGAGATTGCAGGATTGAGTTAGAACTGTTCTTCACAATTAAAATCAGGTAAAGTGAGAACCAGAATCTAATCAAAATAAACTCAGAAATAAAAGAGAAGAGAAAGCAAGAAAGAGACACAATTGAAGCAATCCATTTGGTGAACTGAGCAATCAACACCAAATACCGTAATCAGAACCATTTTGCTCTAAGCCACAGACACCATTAATGTTCCTTAGACCAATTTGATCACATATGTGGGTCCTTTAAGATCTTCTGTTGCTACGCAAAGACAAGGCAGCAAGCTTCTCTGAATAGAAATTACACTAGAACAGTTCCCATACCCAGCACATTTTAAAATAACACGGTCAAACCTGAGTGTCTCTAAAAGCACAGCAAACAAACCAAAAAGGATATATTGAATCCAGATTTTAACACATAAATAATTTAAAATTTACAATAACAAATATTTCTTCACCAGGTAGAGAGTTACTTAAAGGCAGAAAATGTATCTTCTTCTAAAGGGGAGGAAGAACACAAATGATAACGACATTTAGAATCAAATAGAACTAGGTTAAAATCTAACTTTGTCTCTTACTAGCTTTGCAATTTCAGCAAGTTACTCCGAACCTCAGTTTCTTCATGGGCACCATGGAAATAACAAAGACCTCAGCTCATCACATCAATGATGGTTTGTAACAAATCCACCTAAGTTTGATGGAGTTCAATATATTTATAATGTGTATTTCACAGTGTGGTTCTCAGGGATGGGAACAGAGTTACATCTTGACTAGATAGATCCAAGATCCAGAAGCAGGCAACTGATTTTAGTCGCTCTACCTACCTTCCTTCCAGTTGTCTCACCCCTAAGGCCTGGGGTTACACAGCCTTGTCATTATGAACATCCCCATACCATCATGTCCTTCCCTGTCTGTATCTATTGTTGTCTCCTTCATTGCATGTTATCATCCTAGACACTGATATAATTTCGTTGATTTAATTTACCTTGGTCCTGTTCTTTTTTTTTTTTTTTCTTTTAACTTTGTTCAGTCTTTTGACCATGGTCTAATTACCCCTTTTAGCTTGCTTCTGTCCAAGGCCAACTGTGCTTCTAATTTTCAGGAAACCATCTGGTGTCTGTTAATCTAGTTCAGGACATTTGAAAGTTTTACCAAAAAAAAAAAATAATAAACACAAACAAACAAAAAACCCTCAAGTATCTCATGTAATTCTAAGTAAAAAGCCTGACATTCTTTCCAGTACCAGAGCCTTTGCAGTTTTTAGAGCAGTGCTGTCTAATACAAATATAGGAACCATATATCTCATTTTTAATTTCTCACAGCCAGATTAAAAAATAAACGTGAAATTAATATTATCGTTTATTTAGCCCAATATGTCCAAAATCTCATTTCAAAATGTATTAATGACATAATTTACATTTTGTTCCACACAAAGTCTTGAAAATATGGTATGTATTTAGCTCTTCTGACACATCTAAACAGTTATAACTTGGACTAGCCATATCTCATATGCTCAATAGTTGCATGTGCCTTGTGGCTTCTAAACTGAACAGCATAGCTCTAGAGCATTTGTGACTTTAAAGCTTGTCTGTGTTTTGAGGATTAGGTAAGAAAGTATAACTTTTAAAAGTTTTTAATTACAAGATTGTAATGAGAGGAGGCTGGAATTCAGTACTTGCGTAGAGTCATTTAACACGTGAAATGGGAACCATAAAACATCTCTCTGGCCAAAAAAAAAAAACAAGCAAAAATAACAAACAAAAAAAAAAGAAAGAGTGAGAGAGAGAGAGGGAGGAGAAAATATAAAGTAATCACGAAAGAACTTAGATGTTCCTTACACAACAGGCACACCGCCATAATGTTTGCAGCATGTATCACTGTTGTGAAAAGCAGACCAGGCCAGGGTTTATTTTGTGGGTATATGGCTTTTAGCAAAGTTAGAAATAAAGAGCTTCCTATCAGAGCAAACAAAGCAGAGTTAGCCTTTGTAGGAATAAGACTGAAGATAATATGGGAAAGATCTTCTGCAAATTCAGCAATTGCTGCTGAATCTAGGGAAAGTTGGAAAGCAGAGTATGCACTGCCCCCAAACCTCATATGTTAATTGTAAGAGTGTCAATGGTTCTATAAAACGAAAAACTTTTGCAAATCAGATATTTAGGAAACTCAGAGTATCTATGCTAATGAACACATTAAATAACATATTCCAGCAACTTCAATATCTTAATATAATTCAATATGAGTTCTGATTCTATATTTAAAATTGTATAGAAATACTACTGAAGTTTAGGGTAACACCTGGTTAAACTCTATAAAATTAGATACCTAAAGAAATTGATGAAAGCTTGTATAGATTATGATCCAGTATAGCTAAGCATTTAATATAATACCTGGCACATAAACTGATCAACAGGTACTTGTCAAAATTATTTGCAAACTATTTTCATATTAACTAATATGATATATAAGTCATGTTTTCAGAAGTAGCTATTTAATTTAATATGCCGTGGGTGGGGGAAGTTTATGTTGGGAAGGTGGTTAGCAATAGATGGTCTAGTCTCTCATTGTGCACAACTGGTTGCCTCCTTAAAATATAGCTTAGCTCCCCAAAGCCTGGGGGGAAAGGGCAACATAATTCCTCATAACCTTAGAACATTCTGGAAAAGAATTTTCATTAGGCTGGACAATGGGAATGATATTCTGATTCTGGATGGACTCTACGTCTCTTCAAATAACATAAACCAGGAGGCTAAAACTGGTGATGGTATATGTATGACATAAATTTTATAAAATTTGTACTGCTATTTAAAAAAAGTTTTCACTGACTGGAAGAAGACTTTAACATACACAATACATTTAAAATATTAATTTCTGACAGCAAGTCAGTTTCCCTTAGAAATTACTTGCAAATTGTAAACTTTCATTTACTATTTTGGCCAGCAACTATTAACTGATGAGTTTGGCTCCATCATAAAAATTCTAATCATAGCTAAAATTCATTCATTTCCTATACTTTTTAGCTTCTTGTTCTACTGTGTTAGTCCACTTTGCACTGCTATAACAGAATATATGGGGCTAGGTAATTCATAATTAATAAAAATTCGTTTTCTCTCAGTTCTGGAGGCTGGGAATCCAAGACCAAGCTTCTAGCATTAGGCAAGGGTCTTTTTGCTGCTTCATTACATGCCAGAAGGCAGAGGGAAGAGAGAAGGGGAGGACAGGGGGAGGGAGGGAGAGAGAGAGAGAGAGAGAGAGAGAAGCATGCTCATGCCAGAAAGTTCTTTATTAGGTCATTAAACCCACCCATGACTGTGGATCCCTCATGGCCTAATCACCAATTAAAGATCCCACCGCTTAATACTGTTACAATGGCAATTAAATTTCAACATGAGTTTTGGAGGGCACAAACATTCAAATCATAGCACCTATTTACTAGGTTTGTCAAGAGGATTATTTAGATAATGACTATAGGGCATTTTATGCTCCTTAACTGAAGTTACTATGGAAATAAAATAGTGTTAACATAATATTACTCTTTTTCTATGATGCTTGTCTCTAATGGGAGCACTGGGTGAATTCAATATAAGAAATTAGTCCTTCAATTTAAGATCTGCAGTTAGTAAAATGTTTGGAAAATATATTAATTCTAAAGAGAAGCAATCAAAAATTTAAAATATGTGTCCTTAAGTAATCTACTATGAAAAGTTATAAATGTAGAATGTGGATGGGAATGCTGATAGTTTGATAAAACAAAATATAGTTTATATTTATTAAGTCAAATAGCTTCTCATCATAGGAATTTTATAAAAGGATCGCTGAATATATGTCAAATAATTGAGTTCCCTATTAGGGGTCAATTGTCTGAGGCTAGAACAGTACCTTTACCTAACTGATATGTCAGGCTGAACTATATAAAATAGCCACTTTCGTAAGAAGTCTCAAAAAATGACAATTGTATATGGTTTATCTGTATTTTTCATATGATTTCATATGACAAATTTTATGTGGTTGCTAATAGTTTTCATCAACAAATACAATTAATGTAGTACCATACCATTAAAAGCTTAAATATTTAGAAATGCATAATTTATAACATGAGTTTTAAACATGCATTTTAGTGTGCTGAATATTTATATTTTTCTTTAAAAAGTTATGTCTATCACTTTATTCTTGGTTTTCTCAGCACATAAATATAGCTTGTACAAAGAAATATTTTTTTAAATCTTTGGCTTGTATGTGTTCTGAATTATCACTATCTCTACCTAGATAAGAAAATCATTGAAGACAAGTACTATTCTCCAGTTGTTTTATTTTCAGTTCAGTGCTCTGCAAACAGAAAGCCTAAAATGATGATGGGCAGATTGTTTATCTACACTGTAGCTAATTAGCATGAGACGACTCACAGGCATTAGTGGTACAATTTAATTTTTCTATGTACTGCTAAGTAGGAAAATATTGATATTTGTATATCTGTAGGTTCTATTTTAAAAAGTACATCAGTTGAATCAAACTTTAGAAATACAATTAAAGTACAATGCTTTAATCTAGGAGAGCACTTTAATGTAAGGTATAAATTCAGCTAATGAACACCTGTTATAACACACAATGTTATTCAGGCTCAATAAACAGGTTTTTAAAAATCTAGCTTTTGAGTAAATTGTATGTTATAAATTTTCATGCCAATGAGTGTTAGTTGTTTTTCCCCATCATAACTCGAGTGAAACAGAGGTCTGAACAAGAGACAGAAACTGAATTTTAATCCCAGCCTTAACAATGATACAGATTTACTTAGTGACCCAGAACAAGTATCTTTTCTGATCAGTTTACTAGTTTATCAAATGGACACTTCCTAATATCTTCTGGGAAATACTGTTCTGGTTATATATTGTTGCACAACAAAGCACCCCGAAACTTGGTGGCTTAAACAATAATAATTTTATCATTATCTTTGTGGTTCTGGGTTCAGCTGGCTGATTCTTGCTCAAGGCCTCCCAAGTTTGAAATAAGACAGAGGCTGGGGATGGAATCATCTGGTGTCTGAGCTGTGAAGACTCAAACAATTGGGGCTAGAACAGTTGAGGCTCTTTGGGCACTGGTTCTGTGTGTGTGTGTGTGTGTGTGTGTGTGTGTGTGTGTGTGTGGTCTGTATGCATGGGCTTTCCACCATGTTTACTCAGGACTCCAAAATTTTACAACTCATGAAGAGAGAGCCAGGCAGAAGGGGTATCATATTTTATATCCTAACCCAAAAAATCACAAAATGTCATTTCTATCATATTCTATTAATCAAGGCAGCCACAAGGCCTTCCCAGTTTTAAGAGGAAGAAACAAAATGCTGCTACTTGAAGGGAGAGGGAGAAATTCTAGTAGAGTATATGGCACCAAAAATATCATTGTGGCCATTGTTGGAAAGTACAATCTGCTGCAAAAGCTGTAAGAATCAAACACCATTATGCCCCCAATAATATTTACATTGGGGAAAGTTCTGTGAGTGGAGCCATAGCATTTTGCTGTGGCACACATTCGGTAGGTTTAGCATACCTAATTGTGATGTATGGGACACAAATACACAGAGAGGTACACACACATGCACAAGAAGCTAACTCAAGAGTATGGCTATCTGAAATCTTAAGCCAATATTCAAAGACATGGAAGGATAGTCAGGTGTTTCCTTCTTTTTGAATAAGAATTTCCATTTTTTTAATCATGATCATTTATTCTGCTCTAATAAATTGCTTTAGCCAATTTGCCTTTGCTCTAATTAATACAGAACTACCGTCTATCTCATTTTTTAACACCCCTTACAACATCTGCAAGCCTTAATTCTCCCTTGGTGAATCATTTATTTTCATCTTTTAGATACTGACCTAGTAAACACCAATATATCTGTGAACACTTAAAACTTTACTTGTTACCCAGTTTTTCAACAATTTTCTCTACTCTGATCATTATATGATGCATATAGTTCCACTACATAAATTTTTAGCATAAATTTTTATCTCTGTTTTCCAAAGTTCATTCTTCTCCCTGCAGAAATATTGGCTGTCTAGCAGCACTCATTATGCTCATTTAAAAAAGTATTACCCATGTTACGCTCATTTACTCCATATTACTCATTTATTTATTCAAATATTGGATAATTGACCAATATTCTCCAAATTGGATAATATTGGATAATTGACCATTCATGAAACCAGAAATTTTGAAATTTTCTGCCTAATCTTGGGGAAATTCATCAAATAAAAGGAAAGAATCAGTTACTTCAGTACAAATATCAAAAAAGATGGTATTTATCTTTCACTCATGTACACATTTTTGATTAATTTTGAAGCAGCTTCACAATCTCAGTTCATACCGATTCCATTTCAATAAAATTCAAGTATTTATTGAATATAAATTACAGCCACGTATTGCTTACCAATGGGGATAGATTTTGAGAAATGTCATTAGGTGATTTTGTCATGTGGGAACATCATAGAGTGTACTTACACAAACCTAGATGGTATAGCCTGCTACACACCTAGGATATATGGTAGGGCATATTGCTCCTCGGCTACAAACCTGTACAGCATATTAGTGTATTGAATACTGCAGGCAATTGTAACACAATGGTATTTGTGTATCTAAATCTACTAAAACTCAGAAAAGGTACAATAAAAATATGGTATCAAAGACTAAAATTGGTACACCTGTACAGGGTACTTAACCATGAATGGTGCTTTCAGAAATGGAAGTCACTCTGGATAAATCAGTGAGTGACTGGTGAGTGAATGTGAAGGCTAGGACATTATTGCATTACTGTATGCTTTTATATGACTGGCAGCACAGTAACTTTGTTTACACCAGCATCACTACAAACACAGGAGTAATGCATGGCACTACAATGTTACAATGGCTACATCATCTTCAGCTCCATTATAATCTTATGGGACTACAGTCATATATGCAGCCCATCAATGACCAGAATGTCATTATCTGGAACATGACTGTATATACTTTACTAAGTACACTGTGGGTTATAAAAGTGGATAGGACATATACCCTGTCATTAAAACTGTGCAACATGGGAAAGAAGAACTAGACATGTCCACAAATAACTAGAGATTAAATTACAGAGAGGAATAAGGTAAATGTTGCAACAGAAGAATACACAAAGTGATATGAGAGTCTGTGGAAAGAGAGAGAGCACTTCTGGTTGAAGGACTAAAAAAACTAAAATCACTGGGTGGTGGGTATAACAGATAGGCTCTAAAAGATAGACATAACATTGATAGACTTGGATGACGATTTCAAAGTTAAAATATAGCATAAGCAAAACCAGGGCTAGTAATAATACTGTCTCACTAATCTATCCACTTATCTATCTACTTATCCATCTATCTATTCATCTATCAAACCATGCCCTTATTTCAGAAAAGTGGCTTATAGAACAATATAAATAGTTTAAAATCAGGACAGAGGAAATATAATATACAAAACTGAAATGAGTAAGAAATGTAGAACACGATTACACATTTCATAGGGTACTAGGTTATTAAATTTGACCCAAATTGGACTCGTGTGACATATGAGCTTCCTAGAGGAAAGAAAATGTGGCTGGTCAAATGATTCAAGTTACCAAAAAGGAGAAAGAAATTACCAATCCATTTGGGAAAGAAAAATGATTTGTTAAATGTTTCTATATGTAAGGCAGATTAAATATAAGATAATGATCAATATCTCAAATGACATATTTACGGTACTTGTACTAGCAGATTAAGGGTACCAGAAAATTTACTTATCCTAAGAGCTGCAGACCAAACATTAATTTACAACTTAATAAAAGCAGTTCTATAAGGGATGTTGGTAATATTCTCCTTGATTTGCAAAACAGAAAACAGAGAGTTATGGATATTGAGTCAGTTACCCAAAATCACACAGCTAATATTTATTAAAGTTTGTAATTGTATTTGTTTCCAGGTTTGCATTACTTTGATGTGAGGGGAAAAGTTTATGTGTAAAAGATAGAGTTGAGGTGGAGAGAATTTGGTTGGGAGAAGAATAATTGAGAATGTACTGTCAGGGTTAAAATAAAGAATTGGAGGCAGGAAAACTAAGGATGCCTACAGGTTGAGACGAAAACAGCCTGTAGAAATAGAAAGTTAAAGAAAGGCTGTTTAGTGGAGAAAAGCCTAAAGAAAGATAGGATCAAGAGACCTGCTGAGGGGTTTAGCCTTGGCAGAGAGGCAGAACTAGTCTTCTTTGAACAGATTGTGAATAAAAGAAATGATATCACCTGAAGAGCTCAAGAAATGGCCCACCCTTGCTTTCCAAAAGGCTTCAAATCAAAGAACCTAGAGTTTGTTTAGATTTTTAGGCCAAACTCTTTCAGGTAAAATATTTTTTGTTGCACTTAGGACCCTAAAGGAATCAGCATTTGAGAGCAAAGGCATGGAATGAGATCAAGTAGCCATTTTTCTAACTTCATTCCATTTCCTGCCTATATGAAATCAGTCACGTCTAGAAATGTGTATCCTAGTCTAGGGATTAGAACAACTAGATGTCCCCATTAGCTGTGGACATTCCATCAGCCTAAGGTTTGCAAGGTTTTTGGAAAAGTCAGCCCAACTTCTGGATGTTTCATGTTGGATGCTTACTTATTCTGTGGGAGACTCAATATCACCATATAAAAATGATGTTTTAATATTTATGTACTCAAATTTTATTAAAAATTAAAAGCCCCCATATTGTGCCCAGCACACTAAGCAATCAATAACTGTGAGTTGTTTCCTTCCTTTACTTTAAATCCTCACACAACACATATCGAGATCTGACAGCTGAAAAAGGACCCTTAATAGAAGATCAGTAAAGGCCTCTTACTCTGGCATGTATTCATTATTTCATTTCCAATTCTTTCAATAAATATTTATGTGCTGCTTTCTTAGAGACAGGCACCCAGCTCACCTTAAAAATGATGCAGAACCTCAGATTTTAGCCGCGTTCTCTCAGCAGTTCATTTATCTTGAAACTTGAGTCTATTCCCTGGTCCTGTTTTTTTGGATGGTTTGTCACTTTTCTTGTACTGGTATTTAAAATCCTGTATCTTAGTACAAATCTTGATCCCCTTACACTAAGATGTTGGTTTCTGCTTCCTGCCTCACATCCCTTTCCTGGTTCTATATCCTGTCTTTATTTATTTATTTATTTATTTATTTGTTTGTTTTTGAGACGGAGCCTTGCTCTGTAACCAGGCTGGAGTACAGTGGCGCAATCTCGTCTCACTGCAACCTCTGCCTCCTGGATTCAAGCTATTCTGCTGCCTCAGCCTCCTGAGTAGCTGGGACTACAGGCACATGCCACCATGCCCAGCTAATTTTTGTATTTTTAGAAGAGACGGGGTTTCACCATGTTGGCCAGGATGGTCTCAATCTCTTGACCTCGTGATCCACCTGCTTTGGCCTCCTAAAGTGCTGGGATTATAGGAATGAGCCACCATGCCCAACCTACCCTGTCTTTAGATAATAATTTGTTCTGACGCCTGATGCAGCCTGGCCAGGATTAATGAGATAACATATCAAATGTGCTTTTTAACACCTTAAAGAAAAGAATATGAGGAAGAGCAAAATGTAAATTGTTTCTTTTATCAATAAACTAAAAAAGGAATATTCAAAATATGCATTCTGAATTAATATCTCCTATTCGTTCCCACCAACCTAGAATTTCTCTCATTTCATCTTCTTTCTCAAAGGGCACCATAAGCATTTTATTAGGGTCTAGGTAGGAAATGGATGGCACACACTCCTGTTGTGTAATTGCCAAGACTTAGTGTGTATAGAGCTTAAGAAAAGAAAGGCACAAAGGAAGCACTTGTACTAGTAAGAGCAGAGAGCCATTGCTATGTCTAAGTCTGAAGGCTAAGGGAAAGATGCGGTCCTTGGAACCTCAGAGATAAAGCTGTATGGAGAAAGCTGTTTGAAGAGGCTGTGGGCTTTGGTAAAGAGGCATCAACCTAGAGCAACCCAGCAGGAAGGAAGCAAGGGAAAAATAAACACTCCAATCTTATTCTTCTCCTATTTTATTTTTTGTCAGTGATCATCACTTCATTAAATGCAACCGAAAGCCACACAGAAAGCAGGGGAGCTCATTTTTTATTTCATATGGGTCAGCATTCTGAGGACACAAAGAAGACTGTAGAAGGCTGAAGAGTGGACTGGAAAGGGCAAATAGGAGATATCCAGAGCAGACAAATAATCCAAGGTGACAGTGCCATGACAGCAATATAAACAAATGCCAAGGGAACCAGCCAAGAAAGAGAATTCTGGACAGACTTTGATGGCAGGCAAGGCCAAGATGAAAGACAAGTGGATGATTTGGGCCAAAAAATAATATTCCTGGCTGGGGGTTTATTCAGAAAAAGTACTTGGTATTTTTAGAGGAATTTGAGTAAATTGATACAACTAGAATACAGAGGGAGTGAAGGGAAATGAGGCCAAAGATAAGCTGTAATCCAAATTAAGTAATGGAGATTTATCACAGTATTTTAGAAAAAAAGAGTGATATAATCATCCTACTGGTTAAAAAGAAAAAAGATAAGGGGGAGGAGTTAGTGACAACTAGATGGACAGTGATATCATTTATACATCTTCACATACTCAGTGGCAACAACGACTGTATTTTATTCCTGCATAGCATGTGCCAGGCACTGTTGTAAGCACTTTGGATATAATAAGCCATTTAATCCTCACAGGAATCCTCTAAGTATTCTTATCATCTCCACTCAGAATTAAACTGATGCACAGTAAATTAGATGACTTGACAAAGTTCACACAGCTAGCAAATGGTGCAGTCAGCCAAGGGATCAGATACATGGGGCACAGTCCAGGAACATTTCATCCCTGGAGCTTCCAGTTGCCCTCTCCTAGTAGAGTCAGGGACAGTATCAACATTCCCAGCATCAGGGTATGACAATATACACAGAGTATTGGCAAATAGGGAAGCTCCTCTGACACTCAGCATCCAGAGTTTTATTGGAACTTAGTCATATACACATGGTTGGCTGCCCAAGTGACTGATCTCAGTCTCCAGACCCTCTCAAGTTTCAGCTGATCCCATATGACTCGAAGCCCCCTTATGAATGATATTATTATACTGTCTGTGATATAGTTTGGCTCTGTGTCCCCACTCAAATCTGATCTCGAATTGTAATCCCCATGTGTGAAGGGAGGGACATGGTGGGAGGTGATTGGATCATGGGGATGGTTCCCTCATGCTGTTCTTGTGATAGGGAGTTCTTACAAGATCCGATGGTTTAAAAGTGGCATTTTCCTCTGGCTCTCTCTCTCTCCTGCTGCCGTGTAAGACATGCCTTGCTTCCCATTTGCCTTCTGCCATGATTTTAAGTTTCCCAAGGCTTCCCCAGCCATGCAGAACTGTGAGTCAATTACATCTCTTTTATTTACAAATTACCTGGTCTCAGGTAGTATCTTAATAGCCATGTGAAACTGGACTAATACATCTCCTATAGCCCAGGACTTTCAGGTAAACAAAAACACTCTTAACAGGCAGGACATTATAAGGGCTTAGATAACCTCCCAAGAGCCGAATAAGATAACCTCCCAAGAGCTGAACACAAAGGCCAAACTTCTCTTTGGGCAAGATTAAATTCCTTACTACACACAGGTGAAATTAATAATACATTTTATTTAGCTCAATATATCCAAAACATTATCATTTCAACATATGATCAATATAAAACATTATTAAAATAGCTTACATTTTTTCCATACTAAGCCTGTGAAATGCTGTGGATATTTTACCTTTACAGCACATCTCAACTTGGACTAGCCACATTTAAAGTGCTTTGTAGCTGCATCAGGCTAGTTGGTAGTCTACAAATGAATGCAGCTCCATCCTTTCCTCATTCTTGCTGAATCTAACAAAGGTTTATATATTTATCCTGTGGGCATAATTATCAGTGTTTTCTAATATATTTATTTATTATTTTAAGTAATAATAAGAATTACTATTAGGTAATTTCTTATCACATTTAAAACTAATGTTTAAAATAGAATATGCTTTTCAAAAACAAAAACAAATCAACATCAACGAATAATCTTTTTACCCTTCCATTTGAAGTCTGAGTTTCTATTCCTTATCTATACAGTCTTTGCTCCTTTGGTGTACTTTCATTACTTTTAGATTGAATTTCACCTTATTCTTAAAGTGACAATTTACATGTTTAATGATCTTCCTCTTGTCACTTATAATTCAATTTTCTATTTTCAGTGAGCCTGATTTTTGTGTGGGATATAATGTCTCTTCTCTTCTGATTGCATCTTAGGCAATGCAATGCAATTTGGACAAGACTTCAGGGAATCTCCCAGTTATTATTTTTGTGTGTGTGCAAATCCTCCCCTTACTAAAAGGGATGTTTGACATAATTTATTTTTATCTTAGTCTGAAGATATTTCAAGAAGTTTTTGAAAACCTTAAAAATATCTAGACCCTTCCTAAGTTACCACAAAAACTGACCTGGAAGCTCTATTATCTATTACAGAAAATATTTTTTCCAGTATTCTCCAGTTGCAGTCCAGCACTTCAAAATGTACATTTAAACTACATTTTAAAAACATATTATAGAATAATATATGTTATTTAGAATGGCTTTGTATATGAACATAATTAAAAGAGCATTTTAAAAGGCACTTCTAATGGTAGCTATTGAAATGCCAAGCTGTAAAGGTCAGAGTCTGTCTACGAGTGCCTTAACATGCCTTCTTGGCCTCCTCTCTTCATCTGTTGCATGACCTCCTGTGGTGGTGGAGCACATTGTGGGCTGAGATGCACCTTAATTATTTTAGATTCATCCTTTCTTTATTAAAGTCTTACAATACTATAGTCTCATATTTTCCCCTTGTCTTCTTCCTTCAATGGTCTTAGAATCATACTGTTTCTACCCTGCATGATAGGTACCTCTCCATCACAGAAGCCATTTCATTTGAAGTTGATGCTGTACCTTTTTTTGTTATTGCTTTAGTGCCCTTTCTGTCTGTAATCATGGTTCTGCTTTTTATTGAGCGTATCTGAGATAGGTTCTTCCTAACTAAACATGGAGGAGAGAGATTTTAATTAATTCATTAATTTTGGTCTAGGTATTAGCCCCCTTTGCCTAGAAAATTAGCGCTTTTTTTAAAATAAGGAAGGGCTGCATTTCCTCATGAGTGTGTGTGTGTGTGTGTGTTTATGTGTGTGTGTTTATGTGTGTGTGTGTGAATTGATATCCCAGAAATATATCAAAACCTTTTAAAGTTCTTCCCATTTTCTTAACTATTGACATATCTGTTAAGCAACAGATATGCTGCTTCTTTAGTTAGGACTTTTAAGCTCTTTGTCCTCATGAGATGAAAATGTTATGTGTTTCTGTCTTTGTCCCTTGGAGTTGTAACATTTATGAATGAATAATCAGTGCTGCTTGATGTAGCTGGAATTCTTGCTTTTTCCTACTAAAACACTGAGTTACTTTTTCTCCCTTAAATGTTACCTTAAGGGTTTCCTTTCCCTTTAAGGCCATAAGTAATTCTTTAAACAATTATATGATTTGTTGAATTAGAATATAACTTCAAAATAAACTGGATTTTACTGTAAATTAGTAATCTATCAACATATTTTACCACCAACCAAATCAGTATCTTGACCACATATATGTGAAACAGAGCTAGGTGAATTTATAACTGATACATCTCTAGTTACAAATATCCCTGGACAATTAGTGGCAACTATAAGCAACTATATGCCTGAATTGGAAAATCTAGAATAAATGAACAAATTTCTAGACACATATAACCTACCTAGATTGAACCATGAATAAATCCAAAACCTGAACAGACCAATAACAAGTAACAAGATCAAAGCCATAATAAAAATTCTCCCAGTGAACAAAACCCTGGGACCCATAGGCTTCACTGCTGAATTCTACCATTTAAAGAAGAACTAATACCAATCCTACTCAAACTATTTTGAAAAATAGAAGAGAAGCGAATACATCCAAACTTATTCTAAAAAGCCACTATTACCCTAATATCAAAACCAGACACAGACACATCAAAAAAAGAAAACTACTGGCCAATATTTCTGATGACTATTGATTCATAAGTCTTCAACAAAGTACTGGCAAGCCAAATCCAGTGATACATTAAAAAGGTCATTTATCATGACCAAGTGAGATTTATCCATGGGATGCAAGGATGGTTCAACATATGCAAATCAGTGTGATACATCATATCAACAGAATGAAGGATAAAAACCATAAGATCATTTCAATTGATGCTGAAAAAGCATTTGATAAAATTCAACATTTCTTCTTGTTAAAAACCCTCAAAAAACTGTGTATAAAGGAATTTACCTCAACATAATAAAAGTCATAAATTACATACACATAGCTAGTATCATACTGAATGGGAAAAAATGAAAGCGTTTACTTTAAGATCTGGAACATAACAAGGATGCTCACTTTCACCACTGTTATCCAACATAGTACTGGAAGCCCTAGCTAGAACAATCAGACAACAGAAAGAAATAAAAGTCATCCAAATTGGAAAGGAAGAAGTCAAATAATCCCTGTTTGCTTGTATATTATCCTTGATGATATGATCTTATATTTGAAAAAAGCCTAAAGACTCCACCAAAAAATTTTTAGAACTGATAAATTCAGTAAAGTGGCAGGATGCAAAATCAATGTACAAAATTTAGTTGTGTTTCTATATGCCAACAGGGATCAATCTGAAAAAGATATAAAAAAGTAATACCATTTACAATAGCCACAAATAAAATTAAATACCTGGAAATTAATTTAACCAAGGAAGTGAAAGCTTTCTATAATGAAAACTATACAACATGGATGAAAGAAATTGAAGAAGACACCAAATAAATGGAAATACACTCTATGTTCATGGATTGGAAGAATTAATACTGTTAAAATGTCTATACTACCCAAAGCAATATGCAAATTCAATGTAATATCTATCAAAATACCAATGATATTTTTCACAGAAATAGAAAAAGAATGCTAAAATATATATGGAACCCCAGAAGACCCAGAATAGCCAAATCTATCCTAAGCCAAAAGAACACAAATGGAGGAATCACGTTACCTGACTTCAAATTATACTACAGATCTATAGTAATCAAAACTGCATGGCACTGTCATAAAAACAGACATCTAGAACAATGGAACAAAATAGAGAACCAAGAAACAAGTCTATGCACCTACAGTGAACTCAAGAACAAAGGTGCCAAGAACATATACTGGGGAAAATATAGTCTTTTCAATAAATGTTGTGGGAAAATTGGATATCCATATGCAGAAGAATGAAACTTAATCCCTATCTCTAGCATTATACAAAAATAAAATACAAATGGATTAAAGACTTAAATCTAAGACCTCAAACTGTGAAACTACTCCAAGAAAACACTGGTGAAACTCTCCAGGATATTGGTGTGGGCAAAGATTTCTTCAGTAATACCCCACAAGCACAGACAACCAAAGCAAAAACGGACAAATGAGATCACATAAAGTTGAAAAGCTTCTGCAAAGCAAAGGAAAAATAAACAAAGTGAAGAGACAACCCACTTTATCAGAGAGAATATTTGCAAACTACTAATCTGACAAAGTATTAATAACTAGAATATATAAGAAGCTAAAACAAACTCTGTAGGAAAAAAATAACAATCCAATTTTAAAATAAGCAAAAGGTTTGAATAGACATTTCTCAGTAGAAGGCATACAGATGGCAGACAGATGAAAAGGTGCTCAACATCACAGATCATCAGAGAAATGCAAAACAGAATGACAGTGAGATATCATCTCACCCTAGTTCAAATGGCTTATATCCAAAAGACAGGCAATAACAAATGGTAGAGAAGATGTGGAGAAAAGGAAATCCTCATTCACTGTTGGTGGAAATGTAAATTAGCACAACCACTATGGAGAACAGTTTGGAGGTCCTGTGAAAAACTAAAAATAGAGCTGCCATATGCTCCAGCCATTCCACTGCTGGGTATATACCCCAAAGAAAGAAAATCAGTATATCAAAGAGGCATCTGTACTCCCATGTCTTTTGCAGCACTGTTCACAATAGCCAAGATTTAGAAGCAACCCAAGCATCCATCAACAGATGAATGGATAAAGAAAATATGGTACTTGTACACAATGGGATACTATTTGACCATAAAAAACAATGAGATTCAGTCATTTGTAACAACATGAATGGAACTGGAGGTCATTATGTTAAATAAAATAAGCCAGGCACAGAAAGACAAACATCACATATTCTCATTTATCTGTAGGATCTAAAAATCAAAACAATTTAACCTGTGGAGATAAGAGTGCAGAAGAATGGTTACCAGAGGCTGGGAAGGATAGTGGGAAAGTTGGGGGAGGTGAGAATGGTTAATGGGTATAAAAAAAATTAGAAAGAATGACTAAGACCTAGTATTTGATAGCACAACAGGGTGAGTGTAGTCAAAAATAATCTAATTGCCCATTTAAAAATAACTAAAAGGGTAAAATTGAATTGCTTGTAGCACAAAGGCTTTTTTCCCTTGAGGGGATGGATACCCCATTTTACATGATATGATTGTTATGCATTACATGCCTGTATATAAACATTACATGTACCTCATATATACACTTCCTATGTACCCACAAAAATTAAAATATAAAAACATTTTTGACCAACAAATATCCATGAACACTTATAGAAATGTGAATTAGAAAGCTGTATCTTTCTGGAAAATACTCCTAACATTATGACGTATCTAAATAAACAAAAAGTGAATAAATAAAAAGGGTCACTTAGTAGCTAGAAGGTATAGCCAAACTAAAAATTTAATCAAACAAATTTAAAAACCAGAAATTCTGTGTTGATGGTTATGGCAGTAACATCGCTTTTGAGTCTCTCTGAATCCATCCATAAAAATAGATGCAATGACTAGGATAGTAAAATGAAACAACCACATAACCATTTGCCCAAAAAAATTTACAAAGGAATGAATGTAAGTTGCAGATAAAATGTAAGAAAGACATCTAGTTCAACTTGAATTTTTTAGCTTAAGTGTGCCCCAAATATTATGAGACATACTTATATTAAATATGTACTTATATTGTTCACCTAAAGTTAAAATTCAACTAAGAATCCTGAATTTCTATTTGCTAAATCTAGCAACAAACCCTATACCAGTACAACTTGTGTAGTATCAACATTTTTGTTAGGGGCAGTAAAGAGACATTTCACAGATGTAAGGAAGGAAAAACCCAGAGTCCCAATAGGTACTTTCTGGAAAGAGCAGCAAGCCACAGAACAACTGAAACTGAGCAGGTTTTCTACATTCTCCATGTTGGTGTGAGTTCAGAGTCCCGCCATGAGGTCTAAAAGAGCTGGAGTAGGCTGGCCCTACTAACCCACGGTAGGCCTGTGCAGGATGAAAGAGAACCATCTTGGAATAGAATGCAAATTAGCAGAACAGGGGCAATAGATACAAATAAAAAGGAAGAGCCAGAACATTAGGAAGAGCCAGAAGTGAGGATATCTCTAGGTCATATTAACGTTTCACCAAGACAAGAGGGATCACTAATGCTTGGAAGGTAGAAAAGTTATCCTATTCATTTCTCCTTTTTAAATGTCTATTATTTGAGGACTGTTAGAATAAACAATAGTATATCCACACAATAGATTATGATGTGGCTGTACAGAAGAACAAAAAAAAATCTCCCTATCAACTGTGGGAAGATCTCCAAGATATACCGTCGCATGTAAAAAGTATGTATGTATACTAAAAAACCAAATCAAGAAATACATTCTGTCTTCAAATAAAATTTCGAAGTTACACTAGAAGTAGATTACATAAATTATAGAATAAAAGCCAATGTCGAGGAAACATTTTTTGCTTGACTTTTGACTCTATCTTATTCTAGTAATAAAATAGAGCCAGTACATTCAAGTAGAACTATTTAGTTCTGTAAGCTTTTGCATATAAAAAAGAAGCTGCATAGTAATGATAAATTAATAAGGGCTTTGAATCTAAGAATAATGTTGAATTTGACAAGGTTCACAGAGAAGTGAGATGAAAAGGGAGCATAAGTTCAAATTTCAGCAGTATCTACAATTTTTCTTCAGAGTTATTCTTAACAGACAAGAATACTATAAATAATGCCAAATTATATTTTAAAAGGCAAACAAGTATTAAAAACTGAATGGAATATACAATAATGGACTTTCTCTCAGGATTTTAAATTGATGATTTCAGTCTATGAGAAGTAAATTTTAAAATAAAAAGCCAGCAACAATAAGGAACAACATGAAAATAATATGCTGGTAACGTGTGTTTCACAAATGCTGTTACATGTCACATTAATTTTCCTACTGATGTGATAAAAGTCTTTAGAAAACTCCTATTTGGTTTAGGTATACATTTTTATATTCCTCAGCCAAGCCTATTGTACTACTTTCAAGGCTCAAGAATATTTGTTAAATTATTAAATGAATAATGATAATTATCAATGTAAACATTACCATATTAAATCTGACTTCACATAAGAAATGGTTTTATTTATACCTTACAACTTTGTTGATAATGGTTATATTTGGTTGGTTGGGGCACTTTGATTGAGGTATTGTTGCTGTTTTTTGTTTTTATTTATTTATTTATTTATTTATTTATTTATTTATTTATTGGAGACGGAGTCTCGCTCTGTCGCCCAGGCTGGAGGGCAGCAGCGATCTCCGCTCTCCGCTCACTACCAACTTCCGCCTCCCAGGTTCAAGCGATTCTCCTGCCTCAGCCACCCAAGTAGCTGGAACTACAGGCACACGCCGCCACGCCCGGCTAATTTTTTGTATTTTAGTGGAGACGGGGTTTCACCGTGTTGCCCAGGCTGGTCTGGGACTCCTGAGCTCAGGCAATCCGTCTGCCTTGGCCTCCCAAAGTGCTGGGATTACAGGCGTGAGCCACTGCACCCTTGTTGCTGGATTTTAACCCTCAAGAACTGAGTTGACTTACTTCTCAGTTTATAGCATAACATCAACAGATTGCGCTCTGCATATTTAAAATGCATTACTATTTACTTGTCTCTCCTCTTTACCTTCCATCCCAGTTCACCCCACCCCTTACATGCCACAATTTGTATTTAATGCGTGGCCTTTAGATTAATTTCTATACATTTACTTACCTTTATATGTGTATTTTTAATATTATATAAATGGCACCATGCTGTAAATTATGTACTATTTCTTATTTTTCCCATTTAATATTGTTATTTACATCTATTGTTTGTTCCTATATGTAAATCTATGGTTTCTCTTCTGATCACTCTTCTGTGATATGCACAGCTAGCTACATTGTTATTTACCTGTTCTTGTATGATAAATATATATGTTACCACCAATTCTTTTTAACTCTTTAACCATCAAAATAAACATCTTCATAAATATCTCTATGTACCTGAAGGAGTGTCTCTGGGTATATATGTCCCAGAGTGAATAGGTACTTACGCAATTTTACTAAAATGCTGCCAATTTACTCTCTAAAATAGCTTCACCAACTTACACTCTCAAAAATAGACTACAAGATCTCCGTTTTCTATCACATTTAGTAGCCACTGATTTATCCAATGTTCTCACTTTTGCCAATTATATGCATATAAAGTGCCATCTACATGTTTTTATTTACATTTTTATTATGAATTAATGTGAGAATATTGTCAATATTAACTACTTAGAATTTCCTTTTTTAACTTGTTTATTTAAAATCTTTACCCATTATTTTATACTGAGATTCTCTTATAATCTAAATTATTAGACTTTTTCCAGTTAAGGACGGTGCGAATTGTCCAAAGACTAAGGAATTACTCCAAAAATAATTTAGGTATGTCAATGGGGCACAGGAGCCATCCTAGAGAGTTTTTAGTAGCCCAGAGTACAAAATAAATATTGACAAGTACATACTGATTTAAATAAATGATTGAAATATAGATGAATGGGGGAAATAGGTAAGTCTGTGCACAAGAATTCCAAATTATTTATGCAGTTACTACCCCACTGAGGAGGTGGAGTATAATATCTCTCCACCTTTACGTTTGAACTGCTCATAGTTGACTTTCTTCCAAGTACAGGGTGGAAAAGTGTGTTGGCCCAGTAAAAAGAGGAGGAAGAGTGACATTACAGTGGATAAATCTGATAAATACCATATCGTTAGGTAATTTAGGTTAGAATCAAGAGTTATAATTTACAAAGTGATATGTACCTTTGATACGATGTGATGAAAATGGCACTTTGCTCTTGTGGTCTTACCCTTTAAAATCCCTAACCCCATCTAATCACAAGAAAAACATCAGCCAAGTCTATACTGAGGGATATTCTACAAAACAACGAGTGGGTACTCCCCAAAATGGATCAGGTCATCAAGAAGAAGGAAGATCTGACAAATGATCACAGTCTCCAAGATCCTATGGAGACATTGCTATGGTCTGAATGTGTACCTCCAAAATTTACATATTGAAACTTAATCACCAACGTGATAGTACTAAGAGGTGGGGCCTTAACAAGGTGATTAAGTCAGGAGAGAGCTGCCCTTATGAATGAGATTAGCACCTTTATAAAAGAGGTGCCAGGGAGCTGTTTATCATTTCCACCACATGAAGTTGAAGCAAGAGGTGCCATCTTGGAAGCAGAGAGCATCTCTCATGAGACACTGCATCTGCTGGCACCTTGACCTTGAACTTCCTAGCTTCAGGAACTGTGAGAAAATTAATTTTTGTTTTCATAAATCACCCAATCTCAAGTATTTGGTTATAGTAGCACAAAATGACTAAGATAGAAATGATGACTAAATGTAATGTACTATCCTGGATGGGATTCTGGAACAGAAAAAGGACAGTAGACAAAAACTAAGGAAATTTGAGTCAAGTGTAGATTTTAGTTAATAATAAATGTATCAGTATAGATAACATAGTTGTGACAAATGAACATAAAAATGTAAGATGTTAATAATTGGGGGACTGGCTGCAGGGAATATAGAAACTCTCTGTACTACTTTTGCAACTTTTTAGTCAATATAAAACTATTCTAAAAGTAAGTGTTTATTTTTTAATGCTGCTGATGTTTTCTCCTAGCCTGTCAAATATCCATTAATTTTGTCCATTGTGAATTTATTGAACAGAAATTTAGACATGATTGTCTTTGACAAGGGTGATAGTAGTGGAGGTGAAGTGAAGTGGGCAGGTTTGGAAAGTATTTTAGGGTGTGTTAAATTAGATGTAGAAAGGGAAGGGCAAAAGAAAAGATATTTGGAATGAATTATAAATTTTTTACTTCAGATATATAGTAATTACTTTCTGGAATCTTCATAATCTTTATTGTGATTGTAAATGGTATCCTATTTTCTATTTCAATTACTAAATGTTTATTGCTGTTGCAAATAAGTTCTATTGATTTTGCATATTGATCTTGTTGCAATGTCTTAATCATTCTAATAGTTTGTTGATTATATGGGACTTTCTTTATAAATGATAATGTATTACAAATACTGAACATTTATCTTCTTCTTTTTATTTACATACATGCAATTTATTTTGTATTTAATTAGACAACTCCCAGGACTATTTTAAAAAGTAGAAGAATGTTAGAGTTTTTGCCTAATTTCTAATTGTAAAGGGAAACTTTCAAAAATTCTTCATTAATGATAACATTTGATGTTGGCTTATGTTTGTTAATTTGTTTTGCTTTATTTTGCCAATATGGATGACTGGCAATAGGGGTGATAAAAGACAGCTTTTATATGGTAAAGGAAATTTCCTTTATTCCTGTTTTTTTATGAACATTTAAAAAATCTCAAATAAACACTAAACATTATCATCAAAACCTTTGTCTGTATATATTGAAATGATCATGATAGGGAAGATGGCTGAATAGGAACAGCTCCTGTCTGCAGCTCCCAGAGAGATCAATGCAGAAGGCAGGTGATTTCTGCATTTCCAACTGAGGTATCTGGCTCATCTCATTGGGACTCGTTAGACAGTGGGTGCAGCCCACGGAGGGCAAGCAGAAGCAGGGTGGAGTGTCACCTCATCCGGGAAGTGCAAGGGGTCAAGGAACTCCCTCACCCAACCAAGGGAAGCCGTGAGGGACTGTGCCCTGAGGAACAGTGCATTCCAGCCCAGATACCATGCTTTTCCCATGGTCTTCGCAACCTGCAGACCAGGAGATTCCCTCGGCGCCTATGCCACCAGGGCCCTGGGTTTCAAGCACAAAACTGGGTGGTTGTTTGGGCAGATACCGAGCTAGCTACAGGAGTTTTTTTCCATACCCCAGTGGCGCCTGGAATGCCAGTGAGACAGAACCGTACACTCCCCTGGAGAGGGGGTTGAAGCCAAGAAGCCAAGTGGTCTAGCTCAGTGGATCCCACCCCCACGGAGCCCATCAAGCTAAGATCCACTGGTTTGAAATTCTTGCTGCCAGAACAGCCATCTGAAGTTGACCTGGGATGCTGCAGCTTGGTGGAGGGAGGGGCATCCACCATTACTGAGGCTTGAGTAGGCAGTTTTCCCCTCACAGCATAAAGAAAGCCTCTGGGAAGTTCATACTGGGCTGAGCCCACTGGAGCTTGTCAAAGGCACTGTAGCCAGACTGCCTCTCTAGGTTCCCCTTCTCTGGGCAGGGCATCTCTGAAAGAAAGGCAGTAGCTCCAGTCAGGGGCTTAAAGATAAAACTCCTATCTCCCTGGGACAGAGCACCTGGTGGAAGGGGTGGCTGTGGGTGCAGCTTCAGCAGATTTAAACCTTCCTGCCTACCAGCTCTGAAGAGAGCAGCAGATCTCCCAGCACAGCAATTGAGCTCTGCTAAGGGACAGACTGCCTCCTCAAGTGGGTCCCTGACCCCCATGCCTCCTGACGGGGAGACACCTCCCAGCAGGTTTGACAGACATCTCATACAGGAGAGCTCTGGCTGGCATCTGGCAGGTGCCCCTCTGGGACGAAGTTTCCAGAGGAAGGAACAAGTAGTAATCTTTGCTGTTCTTCAGCCTCCGCTGGTAATACCCAGGCAAACAGGGTCTGGAGGGGACCACCAGCAAACTCCAGCAGACCTGCAGCAGAGGAGCCTGACTATTAGAAGGAAAACTAACAAACAGAAAGGAATAATATCAACATCAACAAAAAGGACGTCCACACCAAAATCCCATCTGAAGGTAATGAACATCAAAGACCAAAGGTAGATAAATCCACAAAAATGGGGAGAAACCAGTGCAAAAAGGCTGAAAATTTCAAAAACCAGCATGCCTCTTCTTTTTCAAAGTATCACAACTCCTTGCCAACAAAGGAACAAAACTGGACAGAGAATGAGTTTGACAAATTGACAGAAGTAGGCTTCAGAAGGTGGGTAATAAAGAACTCCTCTGAGCTAAAGGAGCATGTTCTAACCTAATGCAAGGAAGCTAAGAACCTTGAAAAAAGGTGAGATCAATTGCTAACTAGAATAACCAGTTTAGAGAAGAACATAAATGAATTGATGGAGCTAAAAAACACAGCACAAGAACTTCATGAAGCATACAAAAGTATCAATAGCCAAATTGATCAAGTGGAAGAAAGGATATCAGAGATTGAAGATCAACTTAATGAAATAAAGCATGAAGAGAAGATTAGAGAAAAAGAATGAAAAGGAACGAACTAAGCCTCCAAGAAATATGGGACTATGTGAAAAGAGCAAACCTACATTTGATTGGTGTACCTGAAAGTGACAGGGAGAATGGAACCAAGTTGGAAAATACTCTTTAGGATATTATCCAGGAGAACTTGCCCAGCCTAGCAAGACATGCCAACATTCAAATTCAAGAAACACAGAGAACACCACAAACACACTCCTCGAGAAGAACAACCCCAAGACACATAATTCACTGTCAGATTCACTGAGGTTGAAATGAAGGAAAACTTTTAATGGCAGCCAGAGAGAAATGTCGGGTTACCCACAAAGGGAAGCCCATCAGACTAACAGCGGATCTCTCTGCAGAAACCCTACAAGCTAGAAGAGAGTGGGGGCCAATATTCAACATTCTTAAAGAGAAGGATTTTCAACCTAGAATTTTATATCCAGCCAAACTAACCTTCATAAGCAAAGGAGAAATAAAATCCTTTACAGACAAGCAAATGCTGAGAGATTTTGTCACAACCAGGCCTGTCTTACAAGAGCTCCTGAAGGAAGCACTAAACATAAAAAGGAACAACCGGTACCAGCAACTGCAAAAACGTACCAAATTGTAAATATCATCAACACTATGAAGAAACTGCATCAACTAACTGGCAAAATAACCAGCTACCATCATAATGACAGGATACAATTCACACTTAACAATATTAATCTTAAATGTAAATGGGCCTTGTTTAAAAGACTTTAAATTAAAATGAAAAGACACAGACTAGCAAATTGGAGACTGGCAAATTGTCTTTAAATTAAAAGACACAGACTGGCAAATTGAATAAAGAGTCAAGACCCATCGGTGTGCTGGATTCAAGAGACTCATCTCATGTTGAAAGACGCACATAGGCTCAAATTAAAGGGATGGAGGAATATTTACCAAGCAAATGGAAAGCAGAAAAAAAAAAGCAGTGGTTGCAATCCTAGTCTCTGATAAAACAGACTTTAAAGCAACAAAGATCAAAAGAGACAAAGAAGGGCATTACGTAATGGTAAAGGGATTAATGCAACAAGGAGAGCTAACTATCCTAAATATATATGCAACCAATACAGAAGCACCCACATTCATAAAGCAAGTTCTTAGAGACCTGCAAAGAGACTTAGACTCCCACACAATAACGGTGGGAGATTTTAACACAAGCCAAAATTGACAAAAGCCAAAATTGACAAATGGGATCTAATTAAACTAAAGAGCTTCTGCACAACAAAAAAAACTATCATCAGAGTGAACAGGCAACCTACAGAATGGGAGAAAATTTTTGCAATCTATTCATCTGACAAAGGGCTAATATCCAGAATCTACAAAGAACTTAAACAAATTTACAAGAAAAAAACAACCCCATCAAAAAGTGGGTGAAGGATTTGAACAGACAATTCTCAAAAGAAGACATTTATGCAGCCAACAAACATATGAAAAAAAGCTTATCATCACTGGTCATTAGAGAAATGCAAATGAAAACCACAATGAGATGTCATCTCGTGCCAGTTAGAATGGCAATCATTAAAATGTCAGGAAACAACAGATGCTGGAGAGGATGTGGAGAAATACTAATGTTTTTAAACTGTTGGTGGGAGTGTAAATTAGTTCAGCCATTGTGGAAGACAGTGTGGCGATTCCTCAAGGATCTAGAACCAGAAACACTATTTGACCCAGCAATCCCCTTACTGGGCATATACCCAGAGGATTATAAATCATTCTACTATAAAAACACATATGTTTATTGCAGCACTGTTCACAATAGCAAAGACTTGGAACCAACCCAAATGCCCATCAATGATAGTCTGGATAAAGAAAATGTGGCACATACACACCATGGAATACTATGCGGCCATAAAAAAGGTTGAGTTCATGTCCTTTGCAGGCACATGGATGAAGCTGGAAACTATCATTCTCAGCAAACTAACACAAGAACAGAAAAACAAACTCTGCATGTTCTCACTCATAAGTGGGATTTGAACAATGAAAACATGGACACGGGGAGGGAAGCATCACACACTGGGGCCTGTTTGGGGTGGGAGGCTAGGGGAGGATAGCATTAGGAGAAATACCTAATGTAAGTGACAGGTTGATGGGTGCAGCAATCCACCATGGCACCAGTATACCTATGTAACAAACCTGCACATTCTGCACATGTATCCCAGAACTTAAAGTGTAATAAAAAAATTTTTTAAAAAAGAACACACACACAAAAAAAGAAATGATCACATGATATTTCCCCTACAGTCCATTAGTGTGATAAATTTTGTTACTACATTTTCTGAAGTTGATTGTCCTTGCATTCCTTAGATAAATCCTCTTTGATTCATGGTCTGTTTTTTAAAATATGCTGCTAAATTTTGTTGGCATATTAATATTTAGAAAATTTTAATCTTTGATAGAAAGAAATTGAGCATAGATTAAAATTTGATTTTCTTATGGGATTTTCACTAGTTTTGATACTATGCTGGATTTTTTTTTAATTTTCCCTTTAAAATTTATTCTCTATTCTTCTCCTTCCTGCTCTGTGTCATGAAAGGTACTGAATGGGTTCCCTCCACAGGTTCCTTTGCCCCTGGCTTTTGGTAAAGTTTAGTCAATGATCTATTTTTTTTAACTTTTATTTTAGGTTCCTGGGTACATGAGCAGGTTTTTTATATAGGTAAATAATGTGTTATGGGGATTTGTGTACAGATTATTTCATCACCCAGGTAATTATAGTACCCCATAGGTAGTTTTTTAATCCTAAGCCTCCTCTCACCTTCTCAAGGAGGCCCCAGTGTCTGTTCCCTTTTTTGTGACCATATGTACTCTATATTTAGCTACAACTTATGAGGGAAAATATGCAGTACTTGGATTTCTGTTCCTGTGTTAGTTTGCTTAGGATAATGGCCTCCAGCTCCATCCATGTGGCTGCAAAGAACATCATCTCATTCTTTTTATGGCTGTGTAGTATTCCATGGTTTACATATACCACATTTTCTTTATCCAGTCTACCATTGATAGCCATTTAGGTTGATTTCATATCTTTGCTATTCCAAATAGTGTTGCAATGAATATACACATGCATGTGTCTTTATAGTAGAATGATTTGTATTCCTTTGGGTATACACCTAATAATGAGATTGCTAAGTTGAATGGTAATTCTGTTTTAAGTTCTTTCAGGTATTCCCAAACTGCTTTCCACAATGGCTGAAATAACATTCTCAGTGTATAAGCATTCCCTTTTCTCCACAGCCTTACTAGCATCTGTTATTTTTTGACTTTTTAATAGGCATTCTGATGGTTTGAGATGGTATCTATTTCTGGTATGAGACTTAAGAGCAGGAGTTGAGTGAAGTCTGAGTCTTACTCCCCCGAATTCTCTGTTAGATTGTAGAATTTGATACATCCCTTTACCAAAAGTTTCAGCTCCACTTTGGATTTTTCCAATAATTTCTTCAAATTGCTCCTTTAGGCTAAAGAGTGGTACTAGTTGCTTCTGTTGTAAGCCTGGATAAAAACTATTCCCTCTTGATTTTCCTAAAGCCAGCCAATACCATTGTAGAGTGTCCCTTCATTGAAATCTCCATAGTCCCCCAGTGTGGGCATGTCAACTGTTTCCTACTGGGAACCTGACTGATACAGATATCAAAGTTACACTGACTTCAAAATGTGAATTGCGCATCTTCCTTTCTTTCCTACTATAAGATATAAGTTGTGTACAATGGATACATATTTTTTGACAGTTTGGTAGAACTCACCTATAAAATTATAGTTTTAGGGCAAGGATTTAGTGGTAGAGAATAATGTGTACAAATTTTCTATTTCTAAGTTAATTTTAGAGTATTATGCAAAATAGATATTGCAAAAATATCTAATTAGTATTTCAAGTTATTGGCATTTAGCAGTTTATAATATTCTTTTGAATATCTTTCACACCTGTAGCTGTATTCCCTTTTCTTTAATATTTTATTTATATGTTCTCTCTCTTCTAGTAAGGTTGCAAAAAGTTTAGCTTTTCAATGTCATTTCAAACAGTTTTTAAATTCTTTGGCTTTCTCTGTCATTGGGTTCATCCATGATCTTTATAACTTCATTTTCCTTATGTACATGGTAAAATAGATAAACGCATTTAAATTATGAGTGAAATATGAAGTAAGGAGATAAACTTTCATGCGTTGTTTGGGAAAAATGTCCCAAACTTCCTAAAATAATCAAAACATCTAACAAAGTATTGCCACTATGGATGTTACAGATATATAAATGTTCATCAATGTATTTTTTTAATCCTTGATTTTGGAATGTTTGGATTAACTGATAACATGTGAATGAGAAAAGGCATTTAATTAAGCTGCAAAGATATTACCAAGGCAACTTTCAAAGTATAACTATAATCATCCATTCTGTTTAGTAGCACCTTAGGTGACTCTTTAGATATCCTCAGCCTCGTCTGTCTTCATTGGCCTCCACCATAACAGCAGACTCTGAGTAGCTACTCAGAATTCTGCTGAGGCTGAGCAAGCACGTGTCTGAATTCAATATATCACTTCCAGATTTGAAGGAAAGACCCGACTACAAGGCTTTCCTGGTAGCTACCAAAGCAGTCCAGTAATAAAATCTAATTTATTTGGAGGAATTAATTCCCTGTGGAATGAAATTTATCTAATGAAACAGAGAAGGGGACAGAGCTAGCATATAAGTTTATCTCCCTCCCTCCAACAGAATGTGTGAGGCATTTTTTTTAATACAGTTTGTTTAGTGACAGTCTTGATAAAGGGGCCTTACTGAGTGACCATCTGTGCTTCCTTGCAGCAATTTGGAAGCACAGTAACTTATCACCTTGCTATTGCTGTCCAACTGACCCTGCCTGCTTCCCTATCCTTCACTCTCACTAGCCTGAGACTGTACTTCTCAACTAAGCTTTGGCACTTACGTGTTTTGTTTTGTTTTGTTTTAAGATTCTGTTCTCCAGGGAACAGATCTATATCAATCACTTAGCATCTAACAAGAAACCCTATGTGAAAGAGGACTTACTCTCCACTTTGGAAAAAAGGATTACTCACTTTCTAGTGGAAAAAAAAATTATAGTTTTGGAGATTCATGATTTTGAGATACTTTTCCCTCTCTCAACTTTGGCAATGCGGAAAGTGAAATAGCAAGAAGTTTGGACCAGTCCTGGCCTGTGGTCTTCCCAGTTATGTCACCTTATATCCCCATAACCAAGTATCCTGGACAGGTATGGAGCTTCTGAACAATTCAACCATGATTATCTTAGATTTCTTTTCTACCTTCCAGGAAAAACTCCACATTTCCAAAGAAATACAATATTCTTAAGTAAAATGACATTCCTGAGAGTAACTCTTCTCATCTTTTTTTGAATCCTGAAAAGATTCCTAAAATGTTAACCTTTGTTTCAAGTCATGATAGCCTTGGGAGAAAATATAGTCTCAAGAGGATTTATTCAAATATATTTTTCTGTGTAAAATCATAACCACAATAAGCCACAGGGAGGATGGCTATATTATGAAATTAGGAAATGAGACAAAAACAAAACTAGTGATGGAAATGATGTGAAGAAATTGGAATCCTTGTATATTGCTGGTATAATGTAAAATGGTGCAGCCATTGTGGAAAAAATTTGATGGTTCTTCAATAAGTTAAACTTAGAATTACCACAGAGCCCAGCAATTCCACCCCTGGGTATGTATGCAAAAGAATTGAAAACAGGTGTTCAGGCAAAAACTGGTACACGAATGTTCACAGCAACACTGTCCACAATAGCTAAAAGGTGGAAACAACCCAAATGTCCATCGACTGATGAATGGATAAAGAAAATGTGGTATTTCCATAAAGTGGAATATTTTTTCACCATAGAAAAGGAATAAATACTTACACATGCTACCACATGGATGAACCCTGAAACATGCTAAGTAAAAAGCCAAACATGAGAGGCCACATATGCTCCTATTTACATGAAATGTCCAAAAAAGGCAAATCTATATCTAGAGAAATGAGATTAATAGTTGCCACAAGCTGGGAGGAGAGAGGAATGAGAAGTGACTGCTTAAAGGGTATCAGGTTTTTTTAAGGGAGTCATGAAAATGTTCTGGAATTAGATACTAGTGATAGTTGTACAACATTATAAATGCACACTTTGTTATGCATGGTGAATTTTATGTTGTGTGTTTTACCAGAATAAAAGATAAATAAATAAATAAAATTAATGTATTTATCTGAATCTACCCCACCTGATCTTTACAAGCTCGTGATCCTTTTCTAAAATAATTCCCAACTTGTTATTAAGAGTCCCTGGGGTAGGGGATTAGGGGGAAGAAGAGTAGGTTCTTAAGTGAATCCTGTGAATTAATCCTCTTTAATAATTATTCTGTGCCACTACTTTCTTCTCTTTTAATACTGACTGGCTGTGATCATATCTTCTATAGCGATTAATGACAAAAACAATAGCTTTATCACAAATGACCACTGAAGGTGCCAACTCAAATGCTGATATCTGTACTCAGGGTCAGAGGCTGCCCTTGTTTTTTTTGTTGCTGTTGTTTAATTCACTTATAATCTGCTTCATTTCAAAAATGCCTTGAGTTACCGAATGCCTATGTCAAGAGCAGTTATGTCTGTGCCCATCATTCCCAGGACTACCTATGTAAATGTGACTGATGCTTTCCAGAGTGATTTCACAGGCAGATTTTAGGAAAATAACTATTTCAGTTTTTACTTGTTCTTTCTTTGGAGACTGTTGACCTAGTTCTAAGACTTGAAACCCAAAAATGACCGAGTGTTGGGAATAACTGACTCTCCCATTGGTGCACTGGGAAGACATTCATGCAAGAGCCACCATCATATGGCCCATTGGCTGCTGGCAAGAATGATGCCAGCTTGTGCCCTAGGATTTTGCTCCGGGCTTGTCCTGCATGAAGAACCTCTCCACCCCCCCTCATCCCCGCAACACCCCATCCTGCTCTCTTTACAATCTCTCACAATCCTGATAAGCAACAAATGAAAGTGGTGGTATTTAGACAAAAACTTCTAACATGTATATGTATGAGAAAACTAATTGAGATTTCTTCTGAGCCAAGACTGTAATAAAACAACCCACTATGATAGTGTCTCTGAAACAAAAAACCAGCAAACAACAAAAAAGGATTCTAGGGACTAGTAATCTTTGAGTGTGAATCTGGAATAATATAAATTTCAAGATTTCGTATAGGAAGGAAAAATTTGCTTCTCCTAAGGGCCCAGTAAATAGAAGTTCTATGAAGATAAAATGGGGAAATCAAGCTAATCGAAAAATGCTGAGTTTGAATTGAAATTGTATACCCTTGCTTAGAGAAATTTTCTGAATTAATGTTCAACGTAATATAGACACAATTACAGAAATTAATAGTACCACCAAACTGGGTTACATTTAAATTTAAAATTCTTTAAGAGGGATCCATTTGAATGGGGATATTATTTTTGTTTTTAAAAAGCCTTCCATCTACTGAAAAATTCTATGTGTAATCTATATATTACACATACCAGATAGCTAATAAATATATTTTCAATGAAAGAATAAAGAGCTAATATTAGACATAATTCTACAAAAATTTCTTATAATTGGGAAACATTCATTTGCTAATTTTCTATAATACAGTTTATTTGTTAAATTTTCAAAACAGAAATATTTTTTATGTTTCCATATCATTTTTGAAAAATATGAGAACATTTTTCTGTCATGATGAACAAAATACTGTGTGAGGATCAAATGGCATTGATTTGATCAAGGCAGCTAAATTTCTTTTTAGATGAAAGACTTATTTGGCATTCTAGAAAGTAATTTTATTAGAGGGTTGAAGATTCCAGAAAAAGTGGTATTGAAAATTATTGACATTAAAAGAAAGGAATGTAAGCTAAATAATAGCAGGATGTGAAAAAAAGTCTAGGCAGAATTAGAGTATTATACATCTGAAACAAAAAAGTATGCTGCAATCATAACTATAGCCTACAATGAAAGATAGAATAACTAGCCTATATGTAACAAAAGTTACAAATTGCTGATAAGCTGGAAGGAAAAAATGAAAGAGCGTGGTGCTTTGTGAATTAGAAAAGTTTGGTAGGTATAAAGAAATTGATAAACTAAAAATTGTAATAGTCATAATATTAATTCCCTCAACAATTATATTTTTAAAGCTAACATGTGTTGACGTTGACCTTTCTGTTAAATGCTGAAAACGCAAAAACAGAGATGATTTAAAGACCCCTAGGAGTTGATACTCTAGAGATAGAAAAGGATATGTATGAGAAAAGAAAAAAAAATACAATTTGCTAAGTGCTTTTATAGAAGCATGAGCAAAGTGTTTTAACAATATAAACTGGGGAATTGTTGGAACTCTCTGATAGAGTTGCCAAAAACATCACTGAGAAATGGTGGCTAAGCAGGATACTAATGATCAGTTGCTATTGACCAGGTCTAGGGAAATGTTTCCGGACCACATGTGATAGAAGTTGACTGTGGATAAGAACATTGCAAACAGAAGAGAAAAAGAGACTGAAATAAATACCAAGTATTTTAAAGCCAGACTCTCACCACTGTAAGTTTCACAGCCATCGTAGTTCACAATTAGCTGACAAGAAATGAAGTGCATAAGAGCAACATAACATTGCTTTTCTGTAATTTTACCCTTATCATTTCTAATATCATGACATCCAAAGTTATAAAAAGAATTTTGGCATATCTTGGCATTGGCTATAACACTTTCTTTTCCTCCTCTGGCTTAATCACAAAGCCGATTTGTTCATTTTCTCTCTAATGCTTCACTAGTCATATCTTTCCAATTTCCACTACAGTGTGAGTGTTGAATGTGTGTGTGTGGGGGGGGGGGTGCTGATTGTGTCCTGATCACTGTATTAACAAAGAGACAGGCTGGAAGTAGGCAAAATTTGTCTTTTTATATGTCACTTTGAATACCACTTTCACCCTCTAAGGTATCCTTTCTTGGCCCTGGCATAAAATCTTATTAATAATTTATATTCAAAGCATTCCTTCTACCAAGTAGAATTTATATGCTAAAGGAGGTTAGAATAACAATTCTCTATAATGATATGACTTCAGCATCCATAGCATATGAGAGAGAAAATGCCTGGGGGAAGGGAAAGTCTTCAACGTATTCCATTCTCCATCATGTTGCAGACAGACATCTATTTCTCCCCAATATATTACAAACTTGAATACAGAGTCCTCTAACTCATAATGAGAGCATTAATGTTTATCACTTTACTTTCTTAAAAAAGAGTAATAACATTATTTTAGTCAAAAACTTTATTCTTACAAAGCATTTTTATATACCTTATCTTATTTAAGCCCTGTTTGTTGATGTTGTTTCTGTTATTACTCTCATTTCAGAGATGGAGTAACTGTGGCTCAGTGAGGAATTAAGTGGCTTGCCTCAGGTGATATAAATAGTAAGTGGCACATCCTAGGCTTGTATTCATACATGTTGTCTTTCAGTTGACTGCCATTCTTTCTCTACCTCTATGCTACCCTGTTCCTTGCTCCCTTAAAAGTTTCTCACCTATGGTTTCAGGGCCCATCCACAGAGATAGTAAGTATGTGTAGGGCCACAGATATGCATTCTTCATATCAGGTATCTTAGATACAAGTAGTATAAGCATCATAACTTAAGAAACAGAGATATAGAAGCTATCTTGGATGAATAAGCCATCAGGGCAGGGCAGAAGGTGGTTAGCACTCCAATTAATTAAGGTCAAGCCAAGGTAAAAGCAGGTCTTAGATGAAACAGATCTTTAGTCCTTCCACCTCTAGCCCATCTTGCTGCTGCACTCCAGCCCCCAGGCCATCACAGCGATAGCCACCCCTGCTTTGTAGCACCCAACACAGGTTGGCCTTGCAATGCTCTAAGCTGCCTGCATAACTTAAATTATTATTTCCCCAGATTAGAAGAAGGACTACCAATTAAACTTCATTTTATGTTGTATCAACCCAATGGCTTTTATTAGAAGAGAAGTGGAAAGGTTTTTACCCCATGCAATAATTTTCATATTATGGAGTTTTTAAATAGAAAAGATTGTGAAATGAAAATCAGGAGGGCAACAGGACCTTTAGTCACTATAAAATTATTTCACAAAGATAGCCACATATTCTGAAAATGCATAGGGCTACTCTAAAATTGCTGAACAGCTATTACTTAAGAGTCTTATTGTTTTGTTCTTCTGGGATTTGTTTTGTATAATTTATGCCACACAAGGCATCTGTAAACAATGACAATTTCTGATGTAAACATTAATACATTTATTTGGAAGTTTTAGCAAAAGGAAGTTTTCATGACCAGACTATGTGTAAAGAAAATGGCTGCACTGTAGATAGAAGTAGGCTGAGGCAAACATCCGGTACAGCATGACACAGCAGGTTTGGAGTGCAGGCACACAACTCCATGCATTATATAATCATATTTATGTAACTACTTTATGTGAGCTCATACCTAGCTCTGAGCCACTATTATCTGTCAGATGTATAAGTACACTGCTGATGCTATTGAGAGAGGAGGAAATAAAGCCATGTCCCAACTGCTTACAGTCCCTTGAGTGTTCTTCCAGCTGCCTGCCACCTGTTCACCAACTCCCCTTGGACCCCAGCTCGGGTTGGAGCCCGATAATTGGTGTAGTCAGCAGTATCCTGAGGTGAGTGAACCCTTGGCCCCCAATGATCCCAAGTCAGCCATGTGGAACCCCTCATGGGTTATGCTACCCAGTGGCAGCTGTGCTGCTAGGATGGGCCCCAGTGGGAACATGGGCGGTGGTGGACAGGTCCCCAGAGACCATGGAGAAGGTGCTGAAGTACTTGGAAGCACACAGTACCAAGAAGGAGAGTGCCTTTGCTGGCAGAGTTGGAAGGGTGTTTTTGACAGGGCTACAGGAAGTGCTTGCTCAGTCCCTATGGGATGCAGCACAGGTAAGGAACCTCCTGGGGCAAGCAGAGCACCTGGAGGCCTGGATACACAGCTTGGAATGAGAACTGGGGACTGCTGTTAGTGGGGGCCTGAGCCCAGCATCCCAGTCAGAGACCCCCCACTTCGTCTGATACTAAGAAGGAAGAACCCCCATTGTTAGCTCACCCAGTAGTCCATCGGAAAGCAGAACACAAACAGCCACTGGGGCCCCAAGAGTGCGTTCAGGGAACCCCCACCATAATGGAGTACACTTCATATAGTGCCTATAGCCCAATCAAGTTGTGGGTATTAGGTAAACAGTGTCAACAGTGTCCAGGGGAACCCCTACCTGCCTGGATGCTTCTCCTTTGGGATGAAGGAGTGATTAGTATCTCTTGCTCTGCCTCTGAAATGGAAAAGTTGGCTTCCATCACAACTCACCACTCCCTCCTTCAGCAGTTGTAGGTGAGCAGGTGGTTAGCACAAGGGCAAGGTGACCACACCCTGCTTGAATGGCTGATGGTGGCCATATGGACAGGAACCATGCCAGTGAAATATCAGAAACCATGAGCAAATGGCAGTCATATACAGATTTGGTGCAAGTAATCCAGGAGATGGGTATGTGGCAGGCTATGTTCGATCTGGATACCCGAAGGCCAGATGATGAATGCTTTACTTCCCACATGAGGGACCTCGTGTTGGGTTCTGTGCCCCCAAGTGCCTTTGGCTTCCTGGTTGCTGTCCTCACCCGTATGTGGAGCACCACATACACGAAGTAACTACTGCCATGGTGGCCCTCAGGGAAGCAGAAGGCCATTGCTGGGACTGAGGGCTCCACACCATGAACAAGGGGAAGGACCCCTTTCTCAGGGGGCTCCCTCATGTGACAAAAAGGGGCCCCAACAAGTGACATGCACACAGATGTGGATTGATTTGATTTTGGCTGGGGTCGACCAGGAGAAAATTGGTAGGCAACCCAGTGAAGTACTATTAACTTTATGGAGGCAATTGTCCCTGGAGCAGCAATTCCGGAAAATGCCTGAAAGGGAGAAGGACAATGTTGCTTGACCCAGTCCTGCCTGGACACTCCAGCTAAAAGACTACTTGAAGGCGGATGGGGGCATAGAATCTTTTGTGTTTGATTAGGGAACTGGACAACTGGATGGCCTTAGTCATAGTAATTGCTGCCCAAGGTGGCACCTGTGCCCTTTTAGGAATACAATGTTGTATCTTTATCCCTGACAATCAACAGAACATAATGGCAGCTTTGCAGGGGCTGTCACAGGAGATTAAAGCAGTTGAGAACCTTACTGACAACCACCTACAGGCATGGTGGGCATCCCTGGGTGTTGGCCTATGCTGGACTCCCTTGGCCTAGGGAGTGGAGTGTAAGGAAAATGGCTGTGCTGCAGATAGAAGTAGGCCAAGGCAAATATCCGGTATAGCATGACACAGCATGTTTGGAATGCAGGCACACAACCCTGTACATTATATAATCGCATTTATGTAACTACTTTATGTGAGCTCCTACCTGGCTCTGAGCCACTATCATCTGTAAGATGTATAAACACACTGCTAATGTTGTGGGGAGAGAGGGGAGAATAAAGCCATGTCCCAACTACCTACAGTCCCTCGACTGTTCTTTCAGCTGCCCACCACCCATTCACCAACTCCTTTTGGACCCTAGCATGGGATGAAGCCTAACACTATGTATCTTAGTAGTAAAGAGCACCAGCTTTGGAGACAAGCTGATTCAAATGTCAAACAGTCATCCAGTAGCTGGCTGACAAGCATACCTCTCAATCCCTTATCTGTAAAATGAAGATCAAAATACGTGACTTTGAGGAAAAGGAAATGAAATAGATGTAGATACTAAGTCTTCAATAAAAGGTGATTGTTATTGAAGGGCAATACAGTTGATTTCATTACTATGGTAGTTTTGTTCTATAAAGTCACTAAGAACAATGAATCAGCAAAAACTGACCCATTGTTCCTAGAAGAAATACAGGATTAGGTTCCTGTGAGACTCTGGTCACATTTTTGCCAACTGATCAAATTGTTTTATGTGTGTTTCAGTTTAAAGACACTGTATTTCATACTTATTATTAATTCACTAACATTGAGCTCATGGCCAACAGCCCTGTAATTCTTGCCTAAATAATGCAGTTATTTTCTCTCTAAACCATATCACAACCTTCTTGTTCTTAGGAACACTGCACAGCACTTCAGTACTTCTGGCTGGTGGCCATTTTAAGTAGTGAAATCACCAAAAGAACGGCACAAAAGTTCAAAAACAAACAAAACATGGTACTAAATAGATCGTGAGAAGGACACCTGCTTATAGTATAAGATCTAAAACAAGAAAGAGCATTACCTTGTTCAACCAAGGAACATGCAAACTGGGGGACTGGGAGCATGCTAGGAACATGCACATTGGGGAACTCAAATTTTTTGCCACTCCGTACATGTCTGTGAACAACCACAGAAGTGCAGTAAATATTGATTTGAGGATTGAAAATACATTTTAGCAAGTAGGTGAAATCATGAATATGGAACCCAGGAATAATTAGGAGTGACTGTATAATGTTTTAGTTAAGGGCTTGTGGTCTGTAATGACACAGATTGGCTTCACCACTCACAATCTGTACAGTCTTGGGCAAGTAAGTGACTTGTTCTCTTTCACTCTCAGTTTCGTCATCTATGAAATAAAAGTAATAATAACTGTACCCTCTTAGATTTGTGATGAGAGTTAAATGAGATATAGCCTGTATTCAGCTGATACATGTTAAATGATCAAAAAATATAAGTTACTAATGCAAGGAAGACTAATAAAGCAAAAAGAATTAACTGTAGCATAAGTGGAATTTTTAAAACACTTCTCAAAATGCTGGAAGAGGGGGAAAACATTTAACTAAATAATTTAGTTTCCTCTTATTTCCTGTACATAAGTGGGACAAATTTTAGTGACATTTATAAAGAGTATTATATGCTAACATAAAAATGATTTTGGTGAAGTATTAAAAATCAATAATGTCATTTTGAGGGTCTCAACTAAAGTATGAATGTGCTAAGTTTAATGGGGCCTTGTGCTAGAATTTCAATTAATGCAAATGGAAGAGAACATTGAACACTTAGTACTAATTTTATTTGCCTAGATTAAGCCAGGAAAAATGAGCTCATGTCTCTAAGGATCTGATCTCAATGTCGAAAAGTAAATGCCCAGAAACAGTCATATGACCTAAAATTTAATCTCTTTTTTATATGCTTTAAATTTTTCTGTTTTTGATAAACCCTAGCTTCTGCTGAAAATCCTAATAAGACATTTTCAAACAACCTTCAAACTGTACAATTTATGTAATATCAAAAGAAAAAAGAGAAAAACTACATGATTAGTAATTAACCCAAGAATTCCTGCTTAAAAACAGTACCTGCTTAACTTACTACTTTTTGATAGAGACAGGGTCTCACTCTCTCACCTAGGCTGCAGTGTGGTGGCATAACTGTTGCTCATGGCAGCCTCCATCTCCCAAGCTCGCCTAATCCTCCTGCTTCAGATTCCTTGGTAGCTAGAACTACCGGTGTGCACCACCGCACCTGGCTAATGTTTAATTTTACTTTCTGTATAGACAGAGACTCCTTGCATCACCTAGGCTGGTCTTGAACTCCTGGCCTCAAGCAATCCTCCCACCTCAACCTCCCAATGTGCTGGGATTACAGGTATGAGCCTCTGCACCCAGTCATTTTATTAAGACACTACTTGAATTATGCCTTACTTTATTTCACTTAGATATACTCAATACTCAAAATTTTACCAGAGGTTCATGGGACCCAAGTTAATCATCTCTTCTCCAAGAAGGTAGAGAAAAGTCACTTTAAAATTGTATTCCAAAGAAAAACTTACATACAGTTGATTTTTTCACTGATGAATCTTTTGAAAATAATTTTAAAATAATTTAAATAACTTTTAGGAAATTCAAAGTAAATACTGATATTTTGTAATTTTTTTGTGGCCTCACTCTCCTTATTGTCTTCCATAGATATTAATTAAAGATGCTGCTTAGAAAAAACAAAAGCAACTTCCAGCTTTAATTCGGTTTTTTATGTACATAGAACTTTGTGGGCTGTCAGTAAACTGGCATACACATTGCATAGACTTTTCCAGTGGAAACTCTGCACAACCCATTGATTTCAATAAGGAAGACAAAGAAAAGATGAACTGTGAGGCAAAACAAGTCTTCATGTAAGAAATAGGAAGACATCATTCCATCCAGTGATGTTTAATGAGTACTATTTGGAGAAATGATTTACTTCTTTCATAAGCCTATGGCCTGAAGCAAAGGAATATCATTATTTGGGTCAAGTGTCCTATATTGCCACAACCTCTATTCTTGAATATTTCACAGTTCATTATACTCCATAGACATATCATGGGGATTTATCTCAATCACATTACAGAAACATTCAATGACTGGAAATGATTCACTTTTCAAAGATCCATTAGTCACATTACTTGGCTTTAATAGAAATATACAATTATGGTTGATAATGCCGTCTTACACCCCATGATCCAGATTTTTAATCTGACACCCTTTGGTGTTTATCTTTGCCATCATCCAGAAGCAGCATCTAATGCCAAGCCTGATCATGCAGAGAATATAAATTTAAAGAGCCATTTCATTTATAACAAACAGACCCAGCTGGAGCACAGCTGCTAAATGGAACGGCAAAGCAAAATTTCCTGCTACCTGGGAAGGTCTAATTATAAAACCACCTAAACAAGCTTTCAAAATCTGTCTGTGAACTACCCAACATCAATATGGGTTTAACTTAAAGAGGGAAATACAGGTGAAATTATTTGAAGCATGTATTACAGAAGAAATCAGGAATATTTTATAATTCTCTAAAGTCTATATGCTTTAATTGAAGCTGCCTTGGGTTTTAATATCATGTCTTGGTTTTTCTATATGCAGACTTAAAATCTAAAGTATGGAGTAATCAAAACCAAAAAAAAGTGAATTATAGTATTTTTTGCCCTTCTATCCTAGTGTTCTTCATTAAAGAACAAACAATAAAAGATCAGCAAATACGGGCTGGGCATGGTGGCTCATGCCTGTAATCCTAGCACTTTGGGAGGCCAAGGCAAGAAGATCGCTTGAGCCCAGGAGTCTGAGACCAGCCTGAGCAACATGGTGAAACCCTATCTCTACAAAAAACACAAAATAAATTAGCCAGGTGTGGTGGTGCACACCTGTAGTCCCAACTACTCAAGAGGCTGAGGTAGGAGGATCACCTGAGCCTGAGGGGTCGAGGCTGCAGTGAGCTGTGATTATGCCACTGCATTCCATCCTGGGCAACATAGTGAGATCCTGTCTCAAAAAAAAAAAATTAGCAAACACAGTATATGAAAACAAAATCTAGAAATTTGAATATGATAAAGTTTCTCATAATAAAGAGAGAAATCCATTTACATGTAAAGTCTCTGTGGCATTCTCTAACATTTCTTAAAGTTATGACATAAAATTTCATTGTCACTGTGTATGTTGTTCATGGTTGTCCTTTTATGAAAAATCAATCTTGGAAAATAAAGTAATACTTGGTTTACATGATTTTATCCAACATCTTAGCTGCCCAGTGTCTACTCATTTTGTATCAGAGACCTCCCAATAGACCAATCCTGGACCACACAGACTGCAGAGAGGTCCTAAATGAGGAAGAATTGCCAAGTATTTCATTCCCCCAACCCATGTCTCCTTTAAATAGCTTTATTAAAATTCTAAAACACATACAGTATTCATAAGAGAGATGTACATTTTAAGCATTTCCCAGATTATAAAGGGTTCAATATTTTGATCTCTGAGGGCAATATCAGTGCATCATAGTAAACAGGGTAGGTATTTCACAGACATTACTTAGAATTGACTGTGGATTTATATTTTTATGATTTATACCAATCTAGGTCATCCATGGAGATTCACCTATGCTATAACTAAGCCCTGGCAGCAATTGTGATTAATGAACTTGGGAATCCATAGTTTTTGAAAGCATAAATTGAATTTGGAGCTTTAATTTTTAATTTATATCGTTTCCTTTCTGCTTATCTAATTATTCACTTTGTAGTGAAAAAAGATTTAATAATATCACTAAATTCTCACAAGATTTTTTTAATGGAAATGTGCTCTACATAATAAAATTGGGTCTTGGTTTTACCTAAAAATTATCTGAGAAAATGAGGCAATTTAAAGAAAAACCTTATAAAAATCAGACTAGTACAATCTTTCCTCCAGTTGTATAGCATTGTCCATAATTTTATCCATAATTCTTCCCTGTTCTGCTTTTCTGTATTTATAGTTAGGTTTAGTATCTTTCCAACTGAAGCCATATCCTATGGTTAAATAATTCTTCCTGCTTATAGTGGTAATTAGGGCTCAAATACCTCCTTCAGAAAATATTGTATGTTATTAAAGCATGTATTTCCAAAAGATCCTAAAAGAATGAACACAAATGTGCTCTTCAAAAGAACTTCCCCAGGGAACCAAAGAATAAGTAACATTAGGATAAGAAAGATAAGGCAATACTGTTATTAATGATTAGAGTTTTTGATATACCTAAGTATCCAGTATTATTATAAGCTATATTATATTCATTTCTCCTTGTAATCGTCACAACAATCTTATGAGGTGTAGGTTGAATATCCCTGCGCCAAAAATCTGAAATCTGAAATGTTCCAAAACCTGAAACTTTTTGAGCATTGACACGACAGCACAAGGAGAAAATTCTATGCCTGACCTCATGTGACAGGTCATGTATATTACTAAAAATTCTGTATAAAATTGCCTTTTGGGCATGCGTATAAGGTATACATGAAACATAAATTAATTTGATTTAGACTTAGGTCCATTTCCAAGATACTAATATCTCATTTTGTTTATGCAAGTATTCCAAAATCTCCCAAAATTTAAAGTTCAATACACTTCTGGTCCCAAGTATTTCAGATAAGGGATACTCAATCTGTATTATTTTCCAGGTATGGTAACTAATGGACAATATGAATGAATTACCTATTAAATTTACCTACTAAATTCTCTATTAGGCTGTCATTCTGGTATGATTTATTCTTAGATTCTTTAGAGTAGGTTTTGATGACTGTTCAAGAAGAGGCATTTCTAAAACAGGCGTTGTTAACTTCAGAATTTTATGGTAGGATCTGTGGTAGGCCTTCAGTGTGTTAATGAACCCAGTAGAATGTTATCCTAAATAGTGTGAGTGCATACATGGATTTTTCTCATAATTGCATCCATAGTTTTTATGCTATCTACAAAAAGATTCAAGAATAATAACACCACCACCATCAATGAAAAGTTTAAGAACCAAAGTTTTAAGAAGTGACAAGAGCAAAAATGGTGGAGTAAGGATATTTGAAAGATTGCCTCCTTATACAACTAATAAAATAACTGGCAAAAATTTATAACAATAAACTTTTCCAGGACTCTGAAAATTAACCAAAGTCTCGCAGTAATCCAAATAATGAGGAACATCTAGTGAAAAAAAAGCAGCCGAATCTTAGTAAGAACAGTGAGCATGTGGCATTTTTCTCTTACTCTATCCCTATCCCTACCTCCCATTCCCTAGCATCACATTAGCCTTAAAAATGACAGCCAGCATCCCCAGTGTTAGAGGGAGCTGAACAGGGATGGAACACTTCAAGGTCTCATTCACCAAGAAAAGTTATTATTTGGTAGGGTGTGGTGGCTCACACATGTAATCCCAGCACTTTAGGAGGCTGAGGCGGGCGGATCACCTGAGGGCAGGAGTTTGAGACCAGCCTGGCCAACATGGCAATACCCCGTCTCTACTAAAAATACAAAAATTAGCCAGGCATGGTGGTGTGCGCCTGTAATCCCAGGAGAATCACTTGAGCCCGGGAGGCGGAGGTTGCGGTCAGACAAGATGCTGCCACTGCACTCCAGCCTGGGCGACAGAGGGAGACTCTTTCTCAAAAAAAAAAAAAAAAAAAAAAAAAAAGAGAGACAGAAAACAAAAAAGAAAAGTCATTATTTGCCCCATCTAGTGGTTCCCTGGAAGACTGCACTCAAAAGTTTGACCTCTGTTCAACTTGTCCTGGGCTGAGCTTCTCGCCAGGAGTTATTTGTCAAGTGTTTTAGGATCACCGCAGTCTGAAGCACCAAATAACAGTTAACACAAACAATAGACTAACCCAAAGTGTTTAAGATGAAAAGTTGTGAAATGAGATGTCCCTAGGGGTTTTGAAAAGCTCTAAAATATTTTTGGGACTATAGAAGACCCACGTGCAATGTGTGGTGTATGCATACTCAGAAAAAACCTGACAAGTTTCTAAGTTCTCACCTCTGATTGATCTTGAGGTTCTGTAAGCAGAAAACGATGGCAAAAGAAGAGTAGTAAATTGTCTGACTTAACTGTAGAAGGTGGGCTCCAACAAACACACAGAGCCCCTGGAGTGAGAAATTATAGATTAATTGCTTCCAGATGTTTAAAGAAATCTCTGTTCATTCATTAGCTGCCTGCAATAAGCTAACTGAGTAGAGACTTGTGGCAACATATAATAAAGATATTGAATTAACAGAATTAGTTTAGAAAAGTCACTAAACAACCACCAAAACAAGCAGCAGCAACAACAACAAATCCTAGGGAATGTGAAAAATCGTATTATCTGAGTTATGTTATTGTAAATGTCTAGTTTTCAACAAAAAGTTATAAAACATGCAAAGTAACAAGAAAGTATGTGTAAGGACAATGGCTGCACTGCAGTCAAGTTAAGGCCAAGGTACACATCTGGCACAGCATGACACAGTGGGATTGGAGGACAGGCACACAATCCTGTGCATTATATAATCACAACTACGTAGCCATAATATGGGAGGGCTCATCACCTGGCCCTGAGCCACTATTGTCTGTGAGGTGCATAAATGCAGCACCGACAGTGTGAGGGAGTTGCTGAATAAAGCCATGTCCTACCTATCTGTGGTCTCTGGAGTGTTGTTTCAGCTGCCTGCCACTTGCCCACCAACTCCCCTTGGACCTCAGCTTGGGCTGGAACCTAACAGTATGGATCATACACAGAAAAAATCAATGACTAGAAATTGTCCCTGATGAATCCCAGATCATGAAATTACTAGATGTATTAGTCAGAGTTCTCTAGAGGGACAAAATTAATATGATACATGTGTATATAAAGGGGAGTTCATTAAGGAGTATTGACTCACACAGTCAGAACCTCCCACAATAGGTCATCTGCAAGCTGAGGAGCAAGGAAGTCAAGTCTGTGTTCCAAACCTGAAGAACATGGAGTCCAGTGTTCCAGGGCAGGAAGCATCCAGCATGAGAGAAAGATGTAGGCTCAGAGGCTAAGGCAGTCTAGCCTTTTGACATTCTTCTGACTGCTTCTATTTTGGCTGCGCTAGCAGCTGATTAGATTGTGCCTACCCAGATTGAGGGTGGGTCTGCCTTCCTCAGTTCACTGACTCAAATGTTAATCTACTTTGGCAACACCCTCACTGACACACCCAGGAAAAATATTTTGCATTCTTCCATCCAATCAAGTTGACACTCAGTATTAACCATCACACTAGACAAAAGCTTAAATTAGCTATTTAAAATATATCTCTAAATATCAAAGACCTAAAGGCAAATATGTCTAGAAAACTAAAGAAAATTATGAAAACTAAGTAAAGAATATTAATAGATAGAAACTATAAAGGGGAACCAAATAGAAATTCTATACTTGAAAAGTACAACTTAAATAAAAAATTAATAGAGGATTAACAGCAGATTTTATCAGGCAGAAAAAATAATCAACAAACTTGAAGATAGGTCACTTGATATTATCCACTCTGTGATACAGAAAGATAAAATAATGAAGAAAAATGAACAGAGCATCAGAGACTTGTACAACACTATTAAGTCTGGAAAAATACAAATAATAGGAGTCCCAAAATGAAAGTAAAGAAAGAAAAGCTGAGAAATAATATTTAAATAACAGCTAAAAACATTCCAAATCTGATTTTTAAGAATTAGTCTACACATCTAAAAAGCTCAATGAACTCTGAGTGTGGTAAACTCAAAGACAGCCTCTCCTAGATACATTATAAGCAAACTTGAATGTCAGAGGCAATGAGAGAATATTGAAAGTAGTAAGAAAAGTTACTCATCGTATACAAAGCATCCTAAATAACGTGAACAGCTGATTTCTTACCAGACACCATGGAGGATGTAGCATGACATATTCAAAGTACTGAAAGAAAAGACAAATAACTATCAGTCAAAACATTGTTGTTATTATTATTATTATTATACTTAAAGTTCTAGGGTACATGTGCACAATACGCAGGTTTCTTACATATGTATACATGTGCTATGTTGGTATGCTGCACCCATTAACTCGTCATTTACGTTAGGTGTATCTCCTAATGCTATCCCTCCCCCCATCCCATGACAGGCCCCAGTGCGTGATGTTCCCCACCCTGTGTCCAAGTGTTCTCATTGTGCAATTCCCACCTATGAGTGAGAACACGTGGTGCTTGGTTTTCTGTCCTTGTGATAGTTTGCTCGGAATGATGGTTTCCAGCTTCATCCATGTCCCCACAAAGGACATGAATTCATCCTTTATTATGGCTGCATAGTATTCCATGGTGTATATGTGCCACATTTTCTTAATCCAGTCTATCATTGATGGACATTCGGGTTGTTCCAAGTCTTTGCTATTATGAATAGTGCCGCAATAAACATACATGTGCATGTGTCTTTATAGCAGCAAGATTTATAATCCTTTGGGTATATACGAAGTAATGGGATGGCTGGGTCAAATGGTATTTCTAGTTCTAGATCCTTGAGGAATCACCACACTGTCTTCCACAATGGTTGAACTAGTTTACAGTCCCACCAACAGTGTAAAAGTGTTCCTATTTCTCCACATCCTCTCCAGCACCTGTTGTTTCCTGACTTTTTAATGGTCACCATTCAAACTGGTGTGAGATGGTATCTCAGTGTGGTTTTGATTTGCATTTATCTGATGGCCAGTGATGATGGACATTTTTTCATGTGTCTGTTGGCTGCAGAAATATCTTCTTTTGAGAAGTGTCTGTTCATATCCTTCACCCACTTTTTGATGGGGTTGTTTGATTTTTTTTCTTGTAAATTTGTTTAACTTCTTTGAAGATTCTAGATATTAGCCCTTTGTCAGATGGGTAGATTGTAAAAATTTTCTCCCATTCTGTAGGTTGCCTGGTCACTCTGATGGTAGTTTATTTTGCTGTGCAGAAGCCCTTTAGTTTAATTAGATCCTGTTTGTCAATTTTGGCTTTTGTTGCTGTTGCTTTTGGTGTTTTAGTCATGAAGTCCTTGCCCATGCCTATGTCCTGAATAGTATTGCCTAGGTTTTCTTCTAGGGTTTTTATGGTATTAGGTCTAATATTTAAGTCTTTAATCCATCTTGAATTAATTTTTGTGTAAGGTGTAAGGAAGGGATCCAGTTTCAGCTTTCTACATATCGCTAGCCAGTTTTCCCAGCACCATTTATTAAATAGGGAATCCTTTCCCCATTTCTTGTTTTTGTCAGGTTTGTCAAAGATCAGATAGTTGTAGGTGTGTGGTATTATTTCTGAGGGTTCTGTTCTGCTCCATTGGTCTATATTGGTTCTGGTCCATTGGTCTGTTTTGGACCAATACCATGCTCTTTTGATTACTGTAGCCTTGTTACATAGTTTGAGGTCAGGTAGCGTGATGCCTCCAGCTTTGTTCTTTTGGCTTAGGATTGTCTTGGCTATGCGGGCTCTTTTTTGGTTCCTTGTGAACTTTAAAATAGTTTTTTCCAATTCTGTGAAGAAAGTCATTGGTAGCTTGATGGGGATGGCATTGAATCTATAAATTACCTTGGGCAGTATGGCCATTTTCACAATATTGATTCTTCCTATCCATGAGCATGAAATGTTCTTCTATTTGTTTGTGTCCTCTTTTATTTTGTTGAGCAGTGGTTTGTAGTTCTCCTTAAAGAGGTCCTTCACATTCCTTGTAAGTTGGATTCCTAGGTATTTTATTCTCTTTGAAGCAATTGTGAATGGGAGTTCGCTCATGATTTGGCTGTTTGTCTGTTACTGGTGTATAGGAATGCTTGTGATTTTTGCACATTGATTTTGTATCCAGAGACTTTGCTGAAGTTGCTTATCAGCTTGAGGAGATTTTAGGCTGAGACAATGGGGTTTTCTAAATCTACAATCATGTCATCTGCAAACAGGGACAGTTTGACTTCCTCTTTTCCTAATTGAATACCCTTTATTTCTTTCTCCTGCCTGATTGCCCTGGACAGAACTTCCAACACTATGTTGAATAGGAGTGGTGAGAGAGGGCATCCTGTCTTGTGCCAGTTTTCAAAGGGAATGCTTCCAGTTTTTGCCCATTCAGTATGATATTGGCTGTGGGTTTGTCATAAACAGCTCCTATTATTTTGAGATGTGTCCCATCAATACCTAATTTATTGAGAGTTTTTAGTATGAAAGGCTGTTGAATTTTGTCAAGGTCTTTTCTGCATCCATTAAGATAATCAAGTGGTTTTTGTCTTTTGTTCTGTTTATATGCTGGATTACGTTTATTGATTTGCATATGTTGAACCAGCCTTGCATCCCAGGGATGAAGCCCACTTGATTGTGGTGTATAAGCTTTTTGATGTGCTGTTGGATTTGGTTTGCCAGTATTTTATTGAGGATTTTTGCATCGAAGTTCATCAGGGATATTGGTCTAAAATTCTCTTTTATTGTTGTGTCTCTGCCAGGCTTTGGTATCAGGATGATGCTGGCCTCATAGAAAGAGTTAGGGAGGATTCCCTCTTTCTATTGATTGGGATAGTTTCAGAAGGAATGGTAACAGCTCCTGTTTGTACCTGTGGTAGAATTCAGCTGTGAATCTGTCTGGTCCTGGATTTTTTTTGGTTGATAGGCTCTTAATTATCATCTCAATTTCAGAGCCTCTTATTGGTCTATTCAGGGATTCAACTTCTTCCTGGTTTAGTCTTGGGAGGGTGTATGTGTCCAGGAATTTATCCATTTCTTCTAGATTTCTAGTTTATTTGCCTCGAGGTGTTTATAGTATTCCCTGATGGTAGTTTGTATTTCTGTGGGATCAGTGGTGATATCCCCTGTATCATTTTTTATTTATTTTGTATTGCATCTATTTGATTCTTGTCTCCTTTCTTCTTTATTAGTCTTGCTAGCGGTCTATCAATTTTGTTGATCTTTTCAAAAAACCAGATCTTGGAATCATTGATTTTTTGAAGGGTTTCTTCTGTCTCTATCTCCTTCAGTTCTGCTCTGATCTTAGTTATTTCTTGCCTTCTGCTAGCTTTTGAATGTGTTTGCTCTTGCTTCTCTATTTCTTTTAATTGTGATGTTAGGGTGTAAATTTTAGATCTTTCCTGCTTTCTCTTGTGGCATTTAGTGCTTTAAATTTCCCTCTATGCACTGCTTTAAATGTGTCCCAGAGATTCTGGTATGTTGTGTCTTTGTTCTCATTGGTTTCAAAGAACATCTTTATTTCTGCCTTCATTTCATTATATATCCAGTAGTCATTTAGGAACAGGTTGTTCAGTTTCCATGTAGTTGAGCAGTTTTGAGTGAGTTTCTTAATCCTGAGTTCTAGTTTGATTGCACTGTGGTCTAAGAGACAGTTTGTTATAATTTCTGTTATTTTACATTTGCTGAGGAGTGTTTTACTTCCAAATATGTGGTCAATTTTAGAATAAGTGTGATGTGGTGCTGAGAACAATGCATATTCTGTTGATTTGGGGTGGAGAGTTCTATAGATGTCTACTAGGTCTGCTTGCTGCAGAGCTGAGTTCAAGTCCTGGATATTCTTGTTAACTTTCTGTCTTGTTGATCTGTCTAATGTTGACAGTGGGGTACTAAAGTCTCCCATTATTATTGTGTGGGAGTGTAAGTCTCTTTGTAGGTCTCTAAGGACTTGCTTTATGAATCTGGGTGCCCTGTATTGGGTGCATATATATTTAGGATAGTTAGCTCTTCTTGTTGAATTGATCCCTTTACCATTATGTAATGGCCTTCTTTGTCTCTTTTGATCTTTGTTGGTTTAAAATCTGTTTTATCAGAGACTTGGATTGCAACCCCTGCTTTTTTTTGTTTTCCATTTGCTTGGTAGATCTTCCTCCATTCCTTTATTTTGAGCCTATATGTGTCTCTGCACATGAGATGTGTCTCCTGAATACAGCACACTGATGGGTCTTGACTCTTTATCCAATTTGCTAGTCTGTGTCTTTTAATTGGAGCATTTCACTTATTTATATTTAAGATTAATATTGTTATGTGTGAATGTGATCCTGTCCTTGTGATGTTAGCTGGTTATTTTGCTCATTAGTTGATGCAGTTTCTTCCTAGCCTCAATGGTCTTTACAATTTGGCATGTTTTTGCAGTGGCTGGTACTGGTTGTTCCTTTCCATGTTTAGTGCTTCCTTCCAGAGCTCTTGTAAGGCAGGCCTGGTGGCGACAAAATCTCTCAGCATTTGCTTGTCTGTAAAGGATTTTATTTCTCCTTCACTTATGAGCTTAGTTTGGCTGGATATGAAATTCTGGGTTGAAAATTCTTTTCTTTAAGAATGTTGAATATTGGCCCCCACTCTCTTCTGGCTTGTAGAGTTTCTGCCAAGAGAACTGCTGTTAGTCTGATGGGCTTCCCTTTGTGGGTAACCCGACCTTTCTCTCTGGCTGCCCTTAACATTTTTTTCTTCATTTCAACTTTGGTGAATCTGACAATTACATGTCTTGTAGTTGCTCTTCTCGAGGAGTATCTTTGTGGCGTTCTCTGTATTTCCTGAATTTGAATGTTGGCCTGCCTTGCTAGGTTGGGAAAGTTCTCCTGGATAATACCCTGAAGAGTGTTTTCCAACTTGGTTCCATTCTCCCCATCACTTTCAGGTACACCAATCAGAGGTAAATTTGGTCTTTTCACTTAGTCCCATATTTCCTGGAGGCTTTGTTCACTTCTTTTTACTCTTTTTTCTCTAAACTTCTCTTCTCACTTCATTTCATTAATTTGATCTTCAATCACTGATACCCTTTCTTCCACTTGATCAAATTGGCTACTGAAGCTTGTGCATGCATCACGTAGTTCTCATGCCATGGTTTTCAGCTCCATCAAGTCATTTAAGGTCTTCTCTATGCTGTTTATTCTAGTTAGCCATTTGTCTAATGTTTTTTCAAGGTTTTTAGCTTCTTTGCAATGGGTTCGAACATTCTTCTTTAGCTCAGATAAGTTTGTTATTACCAATCGTCTGAAGCCTTCTTCTCTCAACTCATCAAAGTCATTCTCCTTCCAGCTTTGTTCCTTTGCTGGTGAGGAGCTGCGTTCCTTTGGAGGAGAAGAGGTGCTCTGATTTTTACAATTTTCAGCTTTTCTGCTCTGGTTTCTCCCCATCTTTGTGGTTTTATCTACCTTTGGTCTTTGATGATGGTGACATACAGATGGGGTTTTGGTGTGGATGTCCTTTCTGTTTGCTAGTTTTCCTTCTAACAGTCAGGACCCTCAGCTGCAGGTCTGTTGGTGTTTGCTGGAGGTCCACTCCAGACCCTGTTTGCCTGGGTATCACCAGCGGAGGCTACAGAGCTGCAATTATTGCAGAATGGCAAATGTTGCTGCCTGATCCTTCCTCTGGAAGCTTTGTCTCAGAGGGGCGCCCAGCTGTATGAGACAAATGTCGGTCAGCCCCTACTTGGAGGTGTCTCCCAGTTAGGCTACTTGGGGATCAGGGACCCACTTGAGGAGGCAATCTGTCTGTTCTCAGATCTCAAACTCCATGCTTGGAGAACCGCTACTCTCTTCAAAGTGTCAGACAGGGACGTTTAAGTTTGCAGAAGTTTCTGCTGCGTTTTGTTCAGCTATGCCCTGCCCCCCAGATGTGGAGTCTACAGAGGCAGGCAGGCCTCCTTGAGCTGTGGTGGGCTCCACCCAGTTCCAACTTCCTGGCCTCTTTGTTTACCTACTCAAACCTCAGCAATGGCAGACGCCTCTCCCCCAGCCTTGCTGCCACCTTGCAGTTTGATCTCAGACTGCTGTGTTAGCAGTGAGCGAGGCTCTGTGGGCTTGGGACCCTCTGAGCCAGGCGTGGGATATAAACTCCTGGTGTGCTGTTTGCTAAGACCATTGGAAAAGCGCATTATTAGGGTGGGAGTGTCCCAATTTTCCAGGTACCGTCTGTCACGGCTTCCCTTGGCTAGGAAAAGGAATTCCCAGACCCCCTGTGCTTCCTGGGTGAGGCGATGCCCCACCCTGCTTCAGCTCACATTCGGTGACTAGCAAGCCCCAATGAGATGAACCCAGTACCTCAGTTGGAAATGCAGAAATCGTCTTCTGCATCGCTCATGCTGGGAGCTGTATACTGGAGCTGTTCCTTTTTGGCCGCCTTGGAGGGTTTTTGCCAAAACATTTTTTGGGAAATGTAAAAGAAACTATTTTCAGATAAACAAAAATTGAGATAATTTTTTGATGTAGGACCTGCCTTACAAGAAATACTGAAAGAAATCCTCTAAGCTGAAATGAAGAACACTAGGAAGTAACTCATATTTACATGAAGAAACAAAGAGTACTGGTAAAGGCAAGTACATAGGTAAATATAACAGACAATGTAAACTTATTTTTTGTACTTTTTTTGTTCTATATTATTTAATGTCTTTTTTTGGTCTTACATTACTTAAAAGACAATTGTATAAGGCAACCATTATAACTCTAAGTTGATGAGAACACAACATATAAACATATAATTTGTGAAAATAATAACATTAAAGGAGGCAGGAAAATAAAATTATAGAGAAGCAGAATTTTTATGTTACTTAAGTTACTGTTAATAAGAACTAGATTTTTATAAATAAAGAGATTAATGGTTATTCCCAGCACAATCAGTATGAAGGAAATTCAAAAACTAGAGTAAAGGAAATGGCAAAGCAATTAAAAATGATGTAGTGGTATAGTGAAAAGTATTTAATATAAAAAGGGGCAGTAATGGAAGAATTGAGAAACAAAAATCATGCAGGACAAATGGTAAAATTGCAGACACAAGTCTTAACTAATCAATTATTACATTAAATATAAATCGATTTAACTGTCTAATTATTAATAAAATGCAGTGATTGGCTGAATAAAAAAACACAACATTCTCCAACTATATGCTACATATAAAAGACATACTTATAATTAAAAAGACACAGGCCGAGTGTGGTGGCTCATGCCTGTAATCCCAGCACTTTGGGAGGCCAAGGCGAGTGGATCACGAGGTCAGGAGACCAAGACCAGCCTGACTAACATGGTGAAACCCCATCTCTACTAAAAAATATACAGAAAATTAGCTGGGCGTGGTGGCGGGCACCTGTAGTCCCAGCTGCTTGGGAGGCTGAGGCAGGAGAATGGCATGAACCTGGGAGGCAGAGCTTGCAGTGAGCCCAGATTGCACCACTGCACTCCAGCCTGGATGACAGAGCGAGACTGTCAAAAAAAAAAAAAAAAAAAAAGATTAAAAGACACAAAAACATTTAAAATAAAATAATGGAAAAATATAGTCTATACAAATGATAACCAAAAGAAAGTTGGAGTGCCTAGACTAATAGAAGACAAAATAGACTTTAAGAAAAAAGTTGTTAGTAGAGATAAAAAGGATATTTTATATAGATAAAACAGTCAATACGCTAAGAATTTATACCAATTATAAATGTATATGCATCGAACAGCATAGCCTCAAAAGACAAAAGAAATAGAAATTTAAAAATAACAATTGGAGAATTCAGTACTGCACTTTCAGTAATGGCTAGAACAACTAGAAAGATCAGTAGAGAAATAGATTTGAACAATACTATAAACCAACTAGGCCTAATAGACACATATAGAATATTCCAACCAACAACAGTAGAATTCACATTCTTTTCAGGTGCCCAATGAACACGTCCAGAAGAGCATTATTGGAACAGAAGAGCATTATTTCATATTGGAAATAATGATTGAAACAGAACAGCATTATTTCATATTTCAAATATGAAAAAAAACCAGAACATCTATCAGCTGATGAATGAATGAACAAAATGTGGTAGATACATATAATGGGATATTATTCAGTTATAAAAAATAAAGTACTGATACATACTACATCATGAATAAACCTTGAAAACATTATGCTTAGTGAAAGAAGCCAGATATTTTGTATAATTTTACTTATATGAAATGTGCAGAATAGGGCCGGACACAGTGGCTCATGCATGTAATCCCAGCATTTTGGAAGGCTGAGGTGGGTTTGTCACCTGAGTTCAGGAGTTCAAGACCAGCCTGACCAACATGGAGAAACCGTCTCTACTAAAAATACAAAATTAGCCATGAGTGGTGGCGCATGTCTGTAGTCCCAGCTGCTTGGGAGGCTGAGGCAGGAGAATCACTTGAACCCAGGAAGCGGAGGTTGCGATGAGCTGATATCATGCCATTGCACTCCAGCCTGGGCTACAAAAGTGAAACTCTGTCTCAACAAATAAATAAATGTACAGAATAGACAAATCTACAGACATAGAAATAGTTCTTTTTCAGGTGATGAATATGTTCTCAGATTAGATAGTGGTGCTAGTTGTACAACATATGAATATATTAAAACCTACTGAATTGTACATTCTAAAGGAGTGAATTTTTGGTATGTGAATTACGTATCTTTTTTAAAAAGGAAAGAAGCAATATTCTAGAACTAGTTTATCATCTAAAACTTGATGCAATAGCACCACAAGGTATACTGGCTAGTGCTTAAAGGCTTTTCAGATCACAATTTACATTGGCTAGCCTTAGATGGTGTTACTACTCCATTAAGAGTTCCAGGATGTCCCACACCTAACACAAATCAACATTGTTTAAAATATTTGTTACCGGGAACATAAAGTCATAGCGTAACAGACAGAAAGAGTATTCAAGATATTAGAATTATAATCCATATAAAAATGACAACTCTAAATTTTAATGTTAATGTCATATTAAATTTATATCACATTGAATTTATAAAGCTACGATATTCAGTATAAACTCTTCTCTTTTAGTTGACCTTTCATCACAGAATAAAACAGAAAGGCACTATAATGTATGGAAAGAACTAAGAAAACTAGAGTATTTAAGTAAAATTCTATAATCTTAAGTTGTTTAACCTCTCCTAGCATCAGATTCTGTGTAAATGGCTCTATTCTCCAGTTTTATATTATGAACAAATAAGGTAACATATATAAATGTACTTTGTAAAATGGGAGGTGAATTTTTTAAAAATTTATTATTGTATAATACATGCAGGTTATTAATAAATTAGCATTCATGTCACCCTCAGTGATGGGTCAAGTATACTACAGGTCTCTCTCCCTTTGAGATTTATAAATTAAATACAAAATGTAATTCCAGGCCTTCAGGTGTTTATAATCTGACAAAAAGCGTCATTCTGGTTTTGCTAATGGGTGCAAATATTCGATCATTTGTTTGCTTTCTGGATTGCTTTAATAATTTTTCACCATTTTGCTCTATTTTTCTGCTTATTTGCATACCTGAAAATGCTTGATGGGATGCCAGACATTGCAATTTTTTCTTATTGAGTGTAAGATACATTTGTATTACTAGAAATATTTTTGAGTTTGTTCTGGAACATAGTTGATTAACTTGGAAACAGTTTGATCCCTGTGTATCTTGCTTTTAAACTATTTGCACTGGACTGGAACAAAGTGTCGCAAAAGCCTGTTTCACATGCCCTCTGATGGCCTGTGAATTATGCCATCTCTCACTCTAGCTGATAGAAACAGGGACTATTAGTGCATGTTCCAGAGATTTTTACTCTAATCCTTTGGATGGTTCTTTTCCCCAGCCTTGGATCATTTTCTCACATGCTTGTGTTTATCAGTATACATCTAAAGGCTGGTGGTGGACTGTCTCTGGATGGCTAGAGTTCTTTCTCTGCTAGCTTTTTGCTCTCTTTTCCTTTTCCTACAAATGCCTGCCCACTCTGGCTCACTCAGAATCCCAGCTCTGTCTTGTCAACTGAGAGAGATGGCTAGGATCTGCTTAGCTTCTCCCTCCCTACATTGCAGCCTGCAAACTTTCTGCATGTGGCAAGACTGGGCAGTTGCGAAGTTGATCGTGTTTGCTTCCCGTTGCGCTGAGATCACTCTCTTTCACTATCTGATTTCCAATGTCTTGAGACACATTCAGGTGAGAGACTAAATGCTTTCCCTATTACTTCCTCTTGGCTAGAAACAACAGTACTTCGATATTAATGTTTTCATTTTATTGGTTTTATGGCCTGTTTGTATCTAATTTGTGATTTTAATTATATGGTTATGTAATGCCTATGAGCATAAGGAATGTATCAATGCTTTAATGTTTTTGACAAACCTAATACAATAACTAAAGTTACCCACAGGATAGGAGTCGGGGGAGGAAGGTATTGTTGTTCCTTAAAAGGTGTCTATATATTACTCAAATTGTGCAGCACTGTTCTAGTTTGAAGCAGAATATGGTCTCAGTGTGTTTTAGCCTTGAATGACCTTTTGTTTTTAAAATGACTCTTTTTCTTTTCGTCTTTGCTATTTACCTTGGAATACCTTCCTACAATATTTTACTTTTGTGGCTCTCATGATACAGACATGGACTTTTCTCTCTCTGGTATATACCATCTATAAATCCTAGGATTTTTTACTCATAGAGGCTGGGCATTAAGAGTACACACCAGATTTAATAGATAGTGAAAATTCTGGGATGATTGATGATATTCAGAAGCAGAAGAACTTGGATGTGTAGAAAAAACATCAATATCAGGAAAGCAGGGAAGCCCCAGTGAAGACCTCACACTTAACTTTTTTATTCCTGCTCCTCACCCTTGGTAGTTTTCATGGCACCTTCAGGTGATGAAAATGAAGAAAGATAGATAAAATATTTAATCATCAAAGTTTATAAAACTTGTGTGAAAGTTTGCTTCACTGATTCAGGCTTAAGACAGGATATTATCTACTTCAATTACTTTGGAATACCCATGAGGGCAGTAACCACATATATCTTGTTTACAGTTGATTCCAACACTAAGAACAATGACCAGAACAATTGCTCAGTAAAGACTGTATTTATTTACCTCATTATTTCTAGTATATTCAGCGTATGAGGGTAAGAGGTGGAAGATCAAGATATCAGTATCTGTAAAGCATAGCTGTAGTAACTGGCAGATGTAGTAACTGAACTCTAATTCACTACAGTTGCTTACATTAATTATTGGAAGACATAGACTAGAACTTCCAGGAGCAAATAAATCATCTGTCTTTATTTCTTATTACATTCTTAGAGCCTAGCACATGTACAACACATACATAATACACACTCAACAGCAATGAAAAAGAAGTTATTATGTAAAATATGAGATGGCAATGAACTGTCACTCATTCTGTAGGGTGGCTGAGGAAGCTGTCCTTTAGTGCGAGGTATCAGAGAGATTCAAGTAGGACAGTCTAGAATGGAAATCAGACATAGGATGTTTGGAGCCAAATAGAGTTGTGGTATAACAGGGGAGAGAACCATTTTATCATTTACATAGGTAGTGTTTATCTAACCCAACGCTTGTTTTTATTTAACTTTATCCAGTACACTTTTCATCATCCTATACATTCCTTGAAATACATTTAATTTAAATTCTGCCCTTTAAAGTGCTGGTTATTCTCTATAGTGATTGAAAAAGTGACCTTGAATAAGCCACTTAAATTTTTGATACCTTATGTAGGCCTCTCCTATTTTGCTTACTAGGATTGTATGAGTATTATTATTTGAGATGCTCTAGCTGGCATTTGGTCTGGCCAAAAAGCCAAAATGGCTTTGATAGTTGATTAAATTCCAGTGACAGTCACAGTGAGGAGAAGGAAAAAGGAATGCAAACAGTGCAGCAGTAGAATTTCAGGACAGAAAATGACAAGTCATAAATTATGTTAAATTATAGAAGATATTTTGGAAAGAATAGGAGCAGCTCCTCCATCTCTATTACCATTTACTAATTCATTAACTCATTGATTCAACAAATACTTGAATTTCTGCTCTGTGCCAGGTACTTTTCAAGGTAACTTGTCACATCAGTGACCAAACAATTCCAGCTGTCATTGTTCCTCCTTACATTTTATCAAGAATGGGGGCAGATAGAAGTGAAGACAGAAAATGAGCAGTAGGCATAATAAATAAGTTATGTAGTACAATTTTATACAGTGATACATGCTTTGAGAAAAAGAAAAATGGTGGAGCCCAGTAAAAGAGTTTAAAGGATGGTAAATGAGAGATATGCTGAATGCAGTTTTAGTAGGTGAGATTTGATCAAAGACTTAAGGAAACCGAGGAAGGTAGCCACACAGATGTCTGCGGGTAGGCCTGCTAGGTTGAAACAACAGCTAAAACCAAAGTCCAAGCCTGGAATGCCCCCATTGCATTTTTATGTCCCAGTGAGACTTACACAGAATGATTAACAGGGACAAGAATTGAAGACAGAGTTAGAGAGAAAACAGGGGGACATATTATGGGCAGCCTTTTAGGTCATTGATTGTGGCTTTTACCCTACACAGAATGAGCAACAATGCATGTAGTTGAGCAGAGGAGTGAGCTGATCTGATTTTGGCTTTTGAAAATTTACTCAGACTGTAGTGTTGAGAATGACCATGCAGTAGGTGGGGCAAAAGTAAAAGCAAGTACATCTTTTAGAAAGCTTTTGCAGTAATTCATGTGAGATGCAATGGTTTGGGCCAGACTGGTAGCAATGCGGATGGTAAAAAATCATTAGATTGCAGATATATTTTAAAGGTTATTAAAGGTTATTAGCCTTTATGGCAGAATTGGCAAATGTTAATAGATTAGGTAGAGGCTGTAAAGAGAGTCAGAGATGATTCCAAGGTTATTGATCTGAGCATCTATAGGGATGGAGTTGCCATTAACCAAGAGGAGAAACGCTGCAGATAGAGAAAAGTTAGATTATTGTTACTACCTAAATTATCTGCCCATCTCTAGTTTTGCCCCCTTTCAACTCTCAACTTTTTAAACAGAAAACCTGACTGAGTCCTCAGCTAATTAAAAATATTCATTAGATCACCATCTCTTTTAGGATAAAGTCCAAACTCCTTGACCTGATTTCATTTTTTATATTTTGTCTCTCCCTGTTCTTTTTCCTCCCATGCTTCCTACCCTTATCACCACACCATTCGTCAAATAATACCTAACATATTAGATATACTATCTTTCTATTTCTAAAATATGTAGCCCCCTTTTCTCATTCATCTCATTGATTGCTCATTCACCTTTGCTGTTACTTCTTCAAGGAAGCTATTTTGTTGAACACTATAATACATTCCCTAAATATACCCATATGTTAAGATGCTTTTGTTATTAGGACATTTTCCACATTATATCATAATTGCACATTTAATTTCACTCACGATTCACTGTAAACTTCAGTAGGAATCAAATCTGGCTCATTTTTTAAATGTACAAGTTAGCTGTGTAACACATCATCAGAAATATAGGGTCTTAATACAACAATAATTACTTATTTTGCTCACAAATCTACAATATAGGTAGTCTCAGTGGGTAATGTTTACTTATGCTTCATGTGGTATGAGCTGGGATGGCTTGACTTGAGCTAGACTCAAGGATCCAGCTTAAAATGACTCATGCATGTGGCTTGCAAATAGGGGATACCTGTCACTTCCACTCCACGTGAGCCTCTCCATGGGGTTACTTGATTCCAAGAACAAGCTTTCCAAGAGATTCAGTCAAAAGCTCTGTCATCTTCTATAATCTAACCATACAAGTTATATAGCCTCACTTTCACCGCAGTCACACGCTTCAGATTCAAAGAGAGAAAATGTGGGCCCCACCTCTCTCTGAGGAGAATGTAAAACTTACATTTTAACAAGAGCATGCAGTGGGAGCTAGTTTTGGAATACACAATCTGCCATTCTCACCATTGTGTTTCTGTGACATACCAAATTGTCTGGCATATCATAGAGGCTCAATAAATATCTTTGGAATAATTAAAATGTCTCTCTCAATAGCTTACATTTCTCTCCGTAATGAGAAGCCTCTCTTTATTATGTATGAGTAACTGGGTATCATGGAGTTATCAACAGAACCCAAAATTCTCTGTGTTTTGGCTTTGTTTTATTTCTGAATAACATTTGAGGCATATGGAGCTGATTCACATAACTAACCCTATGTTCTACCTGGAAAGTACCTGTATTTCTTTCATTGGAGCCTTTAATCCATCAAATGTTTATTTTCAGAGGACAGGATTTTCTAATATTTCTTAGTTATTCCTTATTAGGACATTACTATATTTCTTTGAAAAACAATACATAAAATAGAAATGATTATAGTGCTAAGCAGTATAGTTTTTTATTTAGAAACAAGTTGACTAGGTTTTTTTTTCTTTGCATTTGGCTTTCCTACAAAAACTTTTGACTAGGCATTAATCTTTGGCTATTATAGTAATAAAAATATATTCACATTGATTTGTAAAGAGCCTTCTGTAAAGTCCAAAGTTTTAACTTACCATATATACCACATATATACATATATATATAAAACATCCTTTATATATATATATAATATATGGGAAGTTATATATATATGGAAGTTATATATATATAAGGAAGTTATATATATATATGGAAGTTATATATATATATAAGGAAGTTATATATATATATATATATATATATATATATATGCTAAGTGCATTCTTTGCTACTCCTAGAAAGGTAGCTATTATAATTACATAGCAGTCCTACTACTATATTCTCCAGAAAGTACAGTTTTAAATTTGAGCTCAATTTTTTCCTGAATCTATATGTACACATGTAAATATATTATCAACATACCATAACAGGATGAAAAGCTGATACTCCAATTTCCTAACAATCTGGAAAATGGGTAATGCCATTTACTGAATGCAGTGGAACTCTATGTGATTTACAAATACACAAACCTCTGAGTCCAAGAGATGTTGTAACTCTCTCAGTGTTTACCTGGTGTAATAGTCTGTGCTCTTTTTACCATAAAAAGTTATTTTTTTCCCAAGCCATACATACTGGCTTTAACAGTTTCACTCAGTGGTTACTAATTTTGACAGACTGCAGAATAGCTTACATGTTTTAAATTGTTATGTGACTTTAGATACAAGACTTCAATATTTACCAGGAAGACTTTCTCAATTTCCGTTGGCAAAGACAATCTTTTCCTTATAAATAGTCCCATAATGACCCAGGGCATATTTTTACCATAACATTATCACTTTTTATAACAAATAAGTCTTTTGTATGCAATCATCCATATAAATAAATATTTTTTAAACAAATATGTTTTCCAATTCAATCCAAGAGCTCAAACAAAAGAAACTTCATCTTCTTCATAGTTCTATTCATAGAACTTAGTACAATGCCAGGCATATAGTGTTTCAATACACTCAAGTAACAGGTTTATCTTCTTACAGTGCCAGAATTCCTACCTTGATCTTATCTACTTATTAGCTCAGATTCCTCTGGTATTAAAGTTTGTATGTGTCTCTTCACTGTTTTTAAGAGAAAGCATCCTATGTGCTAACTTTAGGCTCTCCGATTATATTCCTGTCCATGTAGCCAAATTCCCTAGTAGGATTTCTGCCTATATTCTATCATCTTTTGTACCCCTTTCCTAACCACTTTTCAACTATCAGCATAAGTAGGTACCTTCCCCTTCTGTCTGTTCTTTGGAACTCCCCTGATGGTTGTTCACCCTGCTAATATACCTAGTTTCTCTGTTCCTACCATCTTTGATAAAACTCACCTTGACTGTCTTCCAGCTGCTTTTTTGATACCTGCTAGACTATAACACATCCTTTATGGCAGAAAAACAAAACAAAATTCATACGACTTTAGATTTTAGCATGAAGAACAATAATTTCACAAAGGTACCCATGACTACATTGAATTTTCCAAGCTTAAAAAAGCTTTCATAGCAGTCCTTTTAAGAATCTTAAAAAACAACTTTAAAATGTTGGAAGTACAAAGTGAAAATAATGTACATTTGCTGTTCATATTTTTAAAAAGTCTTTGTGAAGTGATAACTGTTTGCTACTCAGTCTGAGAGAGAGAGGTTGGAACTAAACCTTGGTTTAGATAAAGCCATTCATTTTTAATAGCTTCACTTCAGGCTTATTGAGATACTGATACACAGACCCAGTATCTCTACAGCAAATGTAAACAACCATCTCTAGTAAGAAAAAACAAAACAAAACAAAAAAACACTGTTTACAAAAGACACAGACATGCAGAGACCTATTAGTTGAAATAATGCTAAAATATACCTTTTTGTTTTGCTCTTGAGCCAAATACCCCAAAGCATTCTCAGGTATTTAAGACCAGTGCAAAACTGCACAGATCAGTTGAGGCTAACAACGGTGAACCAAATGAAGACTGGCCAGCCTTCTGCACTGCAAGCGTCTGCTCCAAAGCCTGTATGGGCCTCACCACAGAGGACTGAGGAGACAAAAGGAGCATGCAGAATGTTGAAGAGAGAAAACAGTGTGGCACTCTGGAGCCATTCTAGTTATCAAAATGTGGCTATCAGAAAAAGTCAGATTCCTGTAGTCTCAAGTGTTCTCAGAAGTCTCTGCCCCACAGACAATATTCACTGTTTTTCCAAACCAAAATTCCAACCCATCATGATGTTGACACCTCTATCTATCTGAATTCTTTCTCTTCCTTGGCTACTTCTCTCCAGCCTCAGTGGCCTCCTGCTGGTTCCTTGGACAGGCCAATCATGTTCCTCCCTCATGCTTCTGTGCTAGACTCTTTCAAGATTTTCATTAATATTGGAATTTGTAGCTGGAGATGAGATGATGGTTAATTGTAGTTGTCAGCTTGGATGGACTAAGGAATACCTAAAGAACTGGTAAAGTATTACTTCTGTGTGTGTCTGTGGGTGTTTCCAAAGGAGACTGGGGTGTGAGTTAGCAGGCTGAATGGAGAGGAGCTGCCCTCAGTGTGGGCAGGCACCATCCAATCCAATGAGAGCCCAGATAGACCAAAAAAGATAACAAAAAAGAGACAAAACAAAAATTTTGTCTCTCTCTCTTATGGCACTGAGACATTTTTTTGCTCCTGGTCTTTGATATTTGAACTCCAGGCTCTCTGACCTTTGGACTCCAGGACTTAAGACCAGAAGTCCCCCAGGTTCTCAGATGTTTGGCCTCAAACTGAGAAATACACCATCGGCTTCTCTTGTTCTGAGGCTTTCAGACTTGGACTGAACCATGCGACCAGCATCCCAGAGTCTCCTCCAGCTTGCAGGTGGCCTATGATGGGGCTTCTCAGTCTCCGTAACTGTGTAAGCCAATTCCTCTAATAAATTCCGTCTTATCTATCTATCGCTCTATCTATCTATTTATTTATCTCCTGTTGGTTCTGTCTCTCTGGAGAATCCTAACTAAACAGAAAACTATACATATATATGCCTCCATGACAAAGTCACAAAAATCTTTTAGAAGCTATTAGAGTCTCCCTAAAATACAAGGTAAGGAACTCAGTCTAATTTTATTTGCACTCCAAAAGATAAGGTGACTTCAGTTGATATCTATATTATAATTAATGATGCTGGCTATACTATATTATTTATTATTAGCGTTTTGTTCTGTGGTTTGATCAGGATGGGAGTGGGAAGCGACCAACTCATTATCCGAAAGCTCCACTATCCACTACTCTGCTTCTTTATGGCTGGACTTGTGACAGTAATTTGTTTTATTATACTTAAAAAAAATACAAGAAAGTATCAAATATGAAAGATGACTGCCTGCTAATTTCAGTGAGGCAGTACCCCTTCTTAAAAGACATTAGTCATTCCTGTGAAAAACTGTGCTGATTCTGCCTCTCCAGCTGTGATGTGACCTTCTTATAGATGCAGAACCCTGCAAAGGGCTGAACCCCTGCTAGAGGCACATGGACACTTTCTCTTGCTTTGCTGACACACGTAGTATTCCTGACCCAAGATCTTCAGAGATGAAAAGTCATGATCAAGCGACCCTGTTAGATAAGCCTATACCCCAAAACTTTATTTCAAATTTCTGATGATCATTTGTAAGTAATTACCTAACTATCTAAGGAATTATAAAATCAAACTACTTGAGCGTCATGTATTTCTCTCCAGGAGGAGGAATTGTTTTTTATAGTATTTTCCAAGTTAGTGTTCTCTGGTTTCTTAGATATTTTGCACATTAATTAAGATCTGAAAATGATGACTAAGATGACTTTGAGATGTTACACTTCTCTCTTGATCTCCTGTCAACCCTCAAAGCTTTAGTTGCAGGAAAGGGATCCCAATCCAGACCCCAAGGGAGGGTTCTTGGATCTCGCTCAAGAAAGAATTCAAAGCGAGTCCACAGTGCAAAGCAAAAGCAAGGTTGTTATTAAGAAAGCAAAGTGGTAGAAGTACAGCTGCTCCATAGAGTAGGACATTCTCGAAAGTAAGAGGAGGAATGCACCCACCCTAGGTACAACGCTTGTGTGTGTGTATATATATATATATATGATAAAAAGAGATCGTGGGGAGATGTGCTCTGCTACAAAGGTTTGTGATAAAGGATTAATTTTCTTAGTTACTATAGTTTGCAAGAATCAATATCATTATCTTTAAAGCAAAATTAGGAATGCCTTTGTTCTCCAGATATCAGGATATCTGGACACTCCCAAGTCTGGGTCTGTTTAGTAAACATTATTAGTTTCCTTAACTGTAAACACCTGGAGGCAAAGAATGCCTAACTTTCTGGGTAGGCAGCTCAGCAAATCCCAGCCTCATTTTTCAAGCCCTCACTCAAATGGAGTCACTCTGGTTCAAACGCCTCTGACACTTTTTAGGCACAATATTCAAAGAACAGTGTTAAACAAATTAAAATATATCAATTAAATACAAATCCAAAATGATTGGAAGTTATTCAAAATGATTGGAATATTAATAATGGTAAAAAGTGGGGACTTGAGCTGTCACAGGAAATAGCATCTATGAAAAAAAGACAGATTCCAGTCCTTTTGTCTTATTCAAAGACAGGTTTATTTTTAAGACTTGACTTAATACTACTTTGGGTGCAAGTAGAAGACATTGATTCTTTAAGACCTGCCTGAGTATCTCAATATTTATCAAAGCAAAAGTAAGTCAAATCTCCAAAGCTTGATATTAAATCAGCATCAACTATTTGTTGTTCAAACTACAGCTGTCTATGGAACACTTTTTTCAGCTCAGAATTTAGTCAGTTAAAGAAAGTGATAATTACTGCTTCTTCTTATTTAGAGGTGTTTCATGTGTCCATTTAGTCCAAAAGGATATAGAACGTTTATGTAAGTTTAACACTTAGAGATGCAGTGAGAAATGCAATGCTGTCATTGGCTATTTTCCTAAGTTAATTAGTGTTGTCTTGACCAAGAACTCACTTGATTATTTAGTCAGTCGACTAAATAATCTTCATGTTTCAAACATTATTTCTTCATTTATTTCTCAAGTGGCTGGCAAACATCTTGGCAAATTACAGATGAGTACTGTGTTTCTACAAGCAAAGACTAGGGTTAGTCGCACATTAATCAGGAACATCACACCTATGTGAATTGGAAAAGCTGGCCTGAGGCATTCTAGATGGGATGCCAGGTAGGAGTGATGAGAGCGCAGGAGGATACATTTACATGATGGTGTCAGGATAAGGAAAAAAGGTGAACAGATATTCAAGATTCCTGCCACTCATGGATATAGTAAGACAATCAAAAAATTCCCCCCTCAGTTGTCCACATTTCTTTCTCTTTCCCGTCCTCCACCTTTCTCTTTACCTCCTTGGCCCTATCCTGGGGCCTTTCAATACTCTACAATAATGGCCCAAATGAATGAGAAAACAATTTCTGGTTAAAACAATCATCAAGTAATTCAAAATATATTTCTGACATTGCCTCTTTTTAGTAACATAAGTAGAAATTTGTTAAAGGAAAACTGTTTCATTTCTGGATTATTCAATTTGTTACTTTTCTATGCACTGCTGCTGCCCTTTTGACAATGGTTCTGGAAAAAGACTGAACAGAAAAAGGGAAAGGATATGAAAAAGAATCAAATCTGGTCAGAGGCTTGGGAGACTAAAAACTAAAACTAGAAACAAACATTGAGACCTTCAGATTGTTTACATGAAAACTTTAGAACTGTTACATGGAACACAAACGCAAAGGATTTACTAAGTTATTGAGCATATTCAATTTTTTAAAAATATTTTTATATATTCTACTATTTAATGAAGGAGTCTCTAGACAATTATCTTCCTTTCTCACCCCATAAGAGTGTCTAACTGTGGGACAAGCTACCTTTGCTATCTGGGCGCCGATAGTGTTGGTCAACAATGTTAAAGAACACAGCTTCATTTTATAAGTCATTTTAGACAAAGGGAATTGGCAGGGTGAATTCAAAAAGAAGGAAAAATAAACAGAACACAAAACAAAACAGAGATACCCACTAAAATCCCTTGAGTATTAATCCTGGAGTTATTTATGTCAGGGCAAATTGCTCCTATAAAGCAAAGACAGACTGAAAGAAACAAGAATCTATTTGGTGGTTTCTTCTGAGGGCCCTCTCTGAGCTATCTATATCTGCTCTGGGAGTGAAGGCCCGTTTACCAGGAGTTGATGTCTCTTTAGTTCTAGTTGTTAAGACAGCTTCCTGCTTAGGGACTTGCCTGGGTTCTGATTTATCACTTTGAGGTTTTCACGAATTTATTTATTTTTTATTTTTTTGTTTTTCAATTCAGTATGATTTTAGCAGGTAATTCCCATGTCTTTACTAGAGTATGCTGACTTTTAAGACAGGCCTGTTTTCTTTTTTATGGCTGGGTAGAATATACTTCCCAACTATGTGCTTAATTTCAAAGTTTACTGAAAAGTTTGAGGGTTTGGCTGCTCCACTAAAGAAAACCTTACAATACTCAGACGGGATTAGAAAGCATAGGGAGCCCTGCTTCCACCTCCCTTTCCACTTCGGGACTAAATTGATTCCCTGCTCTCCTCTGAGGAGAAATACATTTTTTCTCATTATGGCCCTTATTTCAAGAGTGTTTCTTTTTATTCCCAGAGGCAAAATTCATGAAATTCTAAGGAAGAAAATGATTATTGTGTATTTATTCCTAAATTCCCCTAAGATTTAACTATCTATCAAACAAGATAAATATTCTCCAAAAACTGCCATAAAAATGAGACAACTTTTACTATATGTCTTTCAAAAAAAGATTTCATAAGTTTCCTCTCACTGCCTAAGATGTGGGATTACAAAAATGACAACATAAGAATATCAGTGGGTTCTTGATGGCACACATTGTTTAGCATAGATACCTCTGGGAGAAAGAAATGGGCTATGGAAGTTTCTTTCTTTCTTTCTTTCTTTCTTTCTTTCTTTCTTTCTTTCTTTCCTTCCTTCCTTCCTTCCTTCCTTTCTTTCTTTCTCTTTCTCTCTTTCTCTCTTTCTTTCTTTTTTGAGACGGAGTCTTGCTCTGTCACCCAGGCTGGCGTGCAGTGGTGCAATCTCGGCTCACTGAAACCTCCACCTCCCAGGTTCAAGCGATTCTCCTGCCTCAGCCTCTCTAGTAGTTGGGATTACAGGCGCCTGCCACCACAACCGGCTAATTTTTTTGTATTTTAGTAGAGACGGGGTTTCACCATGTTGGTCAGGCTGGTCTCAAACCCCTGTCCTCGTGATCCGCCCGCCTCGGCCCCCCAAAGTGCTGGGATTACAGGAGTCAGCCACCGCACCCGGCCCAGGGAGTTTCTAGTTATTTTAGTTTCCTTCTGGTTCATGCTCCAGAAAGGACATGAGGCAGGATTTTTGCTAAGTCACTGAACCTTTATAGTGTGAGGAAGTCATGCTAGTTGCTGGAGATAGCTATGTAGGAGAAAGGTGGCCTGGGTTAATTGGAACATGCATCATGGTGGAAGGAGCACTGGTTTTGCGCTCACAGTCTCCCACTTTTTGCCAGGTGACCTTGGGGAGTTAATATCTTGAACCACATTTTCTTTGTTTTTAAAATCAGCACAATAAGTTACAAGAAAAATTGTTCTGAGGATTAAAAGCTCTTTATGTAAAACATTGGCAGGTGATTGGTATTTAGTAAATTGTCACTGTTATTATAATATTGTCTTTAAACTTCAGGAAATTAAGGAAGAAGAGAATTGGGTTGGTGAAAAGTAATTGTGATTTTTCCACTACTTTTAATAACTATTAGGTTGGTGCAATTACTTTTGCACCAACCAAATTGCACCGCAATTACTTTTGCACCAACCTAATAGTTATTAAAAGTAGCGGTAAAAATCACAATTACTTTTCCACCAACCTAATCCTCTTCATTTCCTAATACAAGGAAAACACTGGCCTATTTGTGGTATTATATGCTGAACTCCCACAAGTGGTAGAAACAGTACGAAAGTTTGAGTGAGAAGAAGCCACTGGGCTGTATTAGTTGAGAAGTCTTCCAGGAAGAGTTGAGGGTTACCTCTCCTTTAACTTTAAAGCATCACTAAGTTGGAAGTGAAACAGGAAAGTCATGGGAGGCAAATGTTTGAAATTTACCAGAGCAAGAAGTCTAGCGTAGTAATGAGTTCAGGTGAAAAAATCACCAAGATCAACAAATGTACTTTTGAAGGTTTCCAACCTTCAATTTGAACTCAAGGAGCATAAGCTTGTAGAATGACCTATATGGATATTCATATGTCGGTATTTACTAAGCTCCCACCACATGCCTAACTTTATGCTAGAGTGGTGAATAATTAAGAAATGGTCCTCATTCCCTGGAGCTTACAGTCTAGTGGGGAAGTCAATGAAAAACAAGAAAACAAAAAGAGTATAATTAAAAAAATAGAATGCTATCAGAAAAATGTATCAAGTATCCATTCTAGATGGATTGTCTAAAAAGGGCTTTTTGAGGACGCCAATTTTTAAATAAGACCTGAAAGATATGAAGGCTGTCACATGCAAAATACAAAGAAGAAAAATTTTTGTTGAAAAGGAACAAGGAAAACAAAAAACTCTGAAAGACTAACAACAACAACAACAAAAACATGAGGCCTTGTACTTGCTGCTCAAAGATTGGCCCACAGATGAACAGCTGGGACATTGTTAGCAATGCAGACTCTTGGGCACCACTTCACATCTACTGAATCTGAACCTCCATTTAAAAAATATCCCCAGGTGATTCATATGCATGTTACATTTGGAAACAGACATATAATTATCTTTTTAATTAGGCCACATGGAAATCTTTGGTTGGGTTGACAAAAGCTATTCCAATGGAGGGAGTGGGCACCAAAGAATGAGTTGAATGATTGGGATATTAGGAGTGAACGTGGCATGTATTAGACAATTTTCATGCTGCTAATAAAGACATAGCCAAGACTGGATAATTTATAAAGGAAAGAGGTTTAATTGACTCACAGTTAAGCATGGCTAGGGAGGCCTTAGGCAACTTATAATCATGGCAAGGGGAAGCAAACACATCCTTCTTCACATGATGGCAAGAAGGGGAAGAATGAGAGAAGGTGGGGAAAATCCCCTTATAAAACTGTCAAATCTCATGAGAACTCACTATCACCAGAATAGCATGGAGGTAACTGCCATCATGGTTCAATTACCTCCCACCAGGTCCCTCCCACGACATATGAGTATTATAGGAACTACAATTCAAGATGATATTCTGGGGGAGACACAGCCAAACCACATCACAGCATGTGGAAATAACTCTTTACAGAAATGTAATTTGGAATGGGATGAGACCAGAGGATGGGTCAGTAGCTGAAAGGGAATATAACCTCACAAGAGTAGTTGTTTAAAATGAATGATGTGTACTTGTATGCATAAAGGTAACACCTAGATGAGAGGCAGGGTTGTTATGTGAATATAGAGGGAATATTCAAGAATCAGAGTTCTTTAGAGTGCAGAACAAGGTAATGATATGACAAAATTAGCCTGTGATGGGGACTGGAACAAGAGGGAGGGTAGAAAAAAATGTGTGTCCTGTAGATTTATTGACGGGAATATGAGCAGCTTCTGGCACACTAATTGTCTTTTGTCAATGAAGCATGAGGCATGAACATCAGCTGTAAGCAAGCAGGACACAGGGGTGGTGATTTTGAAAACTGAGAAATTATGAAATAATCTCTGCAGAAAATGGAAGAACAAGCCAAATGGAAAACGATGGTGGGATTGCTAGATAGCGTTCAGCTCCTATTTAAATTCAGCAATCAGAATTTGTAGTGAAATCTGGCCAGACACATGATTTTTTTTTTCTAGCTGTGCTGGAGTTTATGGGTACAGGTGTAAAGAAAGCAGATGGTTGAGTTCATGTAAGGTTGGGGTTAGTAATCAAAAATAATTTTTTAACATTGCAATGTGTCTAAGTTTAGCTCTTGGCAACTGTTTCTGTTTATAAAAGTTAGAGGTTAGAGGCAGATATCTAGCCTCTGTTATAATAACATGGTGCCAATTATTCACATTTTCTATGCTCCACTTTTGCAATAGACTTTCTAGAAGCCTCACAACATTAGGTCTTAGATATTAAGTCTAAGTAAAATGGACTTAGCTCCATTTTACTGATGAAAACTGAATATAAAGAGGGTTCAGTAAACCTTAAGTAAATTATAATTCCAAGAGTCAAATCATTATTTTTTCTTTTTTTGATTAAAAGCAAAAAAAATCTATTGACTTTCATTGGACAATTTTTTTTCTCCAGTGGCATTATGAAATTGAGTGAAACATAAGTTCTCTCATCAACTTTATACAATCAGCAAACAAATACATAGTCTTGGAAATCTTGTCTCTAATATTTCCTTACCACTCTGTAAGAAGTCTAAGAGGAAGGTTCAAATGAAGAGTAGTGTGGGGATTAGGATGGAAGAGACCCTTATAGATTTTTGAGAAGTCTACAAAAGGATTTGTCTATGGCTTGAAATGTCTTTTCATGCAAAACATGAGATATGGCACTTACTTTGAGTGCTTTAAGTTACAAAAACGTTAAACAATAAAGTTCCAACGTAAGTATCAGGTATAGAAATCAGATAACAAAGTCGAATGCCTCCAGCAGCCAGGAACAAAACTTAAAGGCGTGAAGAGGGCTGGAGAGAAGACAGGGAAGCATGTGGGTGGGTACACTGGGGTGCCACTCATTCATTTCATCCAGTTAATGCCATGCAGGAATTTGAGTTCCTCCCATTATCTAAGAAGACAGATTACCTAAACCTTTGTCAAATTTAGACATATTAAACGTTCTATTGACAAAACCAAGCATATCGGCTAGCTGGGTTAGGCCCATTGCCCTCCAGTTTTCCTCTTATGGTAGACATACATTTAAATCTGTAACAAGGGTCTTAATTTTCATTTTTGTTTAAAACCAGACACCCTTTAAAAACATTTTGTAAACGGCTTGAGAAACATAATCTACTTGATATAATTATAGACATCTTTTAATTTGTTTTTTAATTTAGAGACATTACCTAAGAGAAGGCGCTACCTTCAAACCTGATAGAAGAGAAAGAAGAATAGGCTTTCTTTGTGGAAGTCATAGGCTTCTCTTTAATGACTGGGTTACCATTGTGTAAGCAAAAAAAAAAAAAGCTTCTTTATGAAAGAAAGTAGAAAGTATCTTTATTCAGCAGTGATTCTCACTTATGCACCAAAGAGTTTGCAAACTTAATCAATTTATCATAATGAACCTCCCAGTGGCAGTCAACAAGAGCATTTATAAGCACAGCAGGTAAGTTTTCCAACAATAATGATATTATGCTTCTATCTGCATAAAGAATAGTTTTAGCAGCTTTATGTTTCAGACAAGTTAAGTCCATAAATACACAAAAGCCACAATGACAAAATCATAGCCTATTAGCTAAGATTCCCTTGTGATATTGTGTAATTTCATCTCAGAAACTCTGAAAATGTGAATAAGGTTCTAATCCAAGTGAATTTCTTGCTATTTTATAAATATGATTCAAACTTTCGCGACTTTGAATTTGGTCTTAGGTTTCATTCCCCTTAACTAAACCCATCAAAATTCTATCTGCTTGCAAAACCCAGGCTCAAAACTGTTTCCTCTCTCTGCTGATCCCAGTGAATGAAGGGCTAAGCTGTATAAGTATCTACTGCATACTCAGGAATGCTAAGGTGTGTTGGTGCATGCAAGGAATATGGATTATACACTTTTTTTTTTTTTGGTAGAATATAAGGAGCCTCATGGGAGAGAAAAACTGACCAAACACATTGGATTTGGTGACTAAATAACAAAGACAAGACTTTCAAGCAAATTGGAACAATCCTTTAGTCTCTCATGTTGTGTCCTCGATAGCAACAAGCAAGGTCACAAAGACTGGCAACCTGAAATAAATATCAAGAAGGATAGGCAGAGTCAGTAGGAAGCTATGTGCATTCCTGAGTGTATCAATCAGTGTCGTGACTAGGTACATCTGGTAATTAATGCCGAATTCCTGAGAAAGGAGTGTAATAAACAAAAAGAATACATTAAATAGAAGAGCATTTGTTTGAATTGATATTAGAGCTGTGCACGAAGAAAGAGAATGATTTGGTTACGTGAGAGAATTGTGGCCTTAAAAATTATTAATTTCTGTGACTATGATCTTTTCAAACAGCTATATTGTTTTATTTGCTTTTGTTAAATTTGGAGTTAACCAACTCCAAAGAATAATAAGAGTTCAAGAGTAACAAGCGCTAGTAACACTTGTTATTCTTTATTTTGTATTGTTATATGCCATATCTTCCATTTATAAGTCCTCTGTGGTAGTCTGGATAATGACCCTCCCAAAGATGTCTGCATCCTAATTCTCAGAACCTGTGAATGTTACCTTACACACAGAAGGGACTTGCAGATAAGATTAGTTAAGGATGTAAAAATGAGGAGATTATCCTGGATTACGTGGTTGAGCCTGATGTAATCACAAGGGTCCTTTTAAGAGAAAGGTTGACCAGGGTCAGGTAAGGAAATGTGATGATGGAGGTGGAGGTTGAAGTAATGTGGGGCCATTAACCAAGGAATATGGGCCCTTCTAGAAGCTGGGAAAGGCAAGGAAACAAATTTCCTTCCTAGAACCTTCAAAAGAAACTGTCCCATTTTAGATTTCTGACCTCCATAATTATAAGAAGTAAATTTGTGTTGTTTTAAGCCACTTGGTTTGTGGTCGTTTGTTACAGGAATGATAGGAAATTGATACAACCTCCATGTTTTGTGTCAAAAACTATTATTAAGATTTTTCTCACCTTATTTTCCTGCCATTACATTTTTTAAACAAGACACAGAATTTATCCTGACCTATGCACATTATAACATTCCTTGTCATCTTTGTTTGACTTCCCCAGAAGTAGAATCTGAGATAAGAATCCAAATGTAAGCAGTTTATTTGGAGTGTGATCCTGGAATACATGGGTAACACGGTAAAGAAGTGAGACAGGAAGGGAAGGAAGCTGGTAAAACCTCTTGTGTACTGTGAGCCACTGGATCTTCATCCTGCTGGTGAACTCTTGATAACCATGCAGAACATATGCCTCATAGTTTTCCCTAAAGGAGTAAGGGAGTTGGCATATTTATCAGCTCTCACCAGTCATTTGCTTGATGGCTATTCTCTGAGTGTGAGGGGAGGTGATAATTCCCTGGCACTTCTGGACTGCCCTGTTCCTAGGCAGAGCAAACTCCAGTGATAAGAGAAGCCCTTGAGGCAAAGAATCACAGTGCTAGCGGTAGAACTTGGGCCCATGTTGCAGAGTGCCTCTAGAGGGGATATGTGTGGGATACAGACAGATCTGATGCTTCCAGTTTTTTGTCATTATCGAAGGCACAGGCTTGCAGATCCCTATCCATATCTGTCTCACCCTATCAAGATTTGGTAATACTTGTGGCACCACATCTTCTACCTTTTGTATTTTTTGTTTGTTGTATGCCATTTTTTCCATTTTTTAAAATGACCCTTTGGATATAAAGCCAGAAATTGGATTACTGGGTTGTATTGTAATCAAGACAGCATGGTGCTAGCATAAAAGCAAACACATTGACTTTCTTATTTTTAGTTTTGCGAGGAACTACTGCCATTTTCCATAATTGCTGTACTTATTTACATTCCCATCAACAATGTTTGAGTTCTTTTTTCTCATATCCTCTCCAAAACTTGTTATCTTTCATCTTTTCGATGAAGGCTATTCTAACAGGTGCGAGGTGATATCTCATTGGGGTTTAATTTGCATTTCCCTAATGATTAGTAATGCTGAGCATTTTTTCATGTACCTATTGGCTCTTTGTATGTCTTCTTTTGAAAAATGTCTGTTCAGGTCCTTACCCATTTTTCAATCAGGTTGTTTGTTGTCTTGATCTTAAGTTGTTTGTGTTCCCTATACATTTTGGATATTAACTCCTTGTTAGATATATGGTTTGCAAATATGTTCTCCCATTCTGTAGGATGTCTCTTTACTTTGTTAATTGTTTGCTTTGCTGTATAGAAGCTTCTTTGTTTAATGCCATCCAATTTGTCTATTTTTGCTTTTGTTGCTTGTGCTTTTGGGGTCATGTCCAAAAAGTCATTAGCCAAACCAGTGTCCTGAAGCTTTCCTCCCATTTTTTCTTCTAGTTGTTCTATAGTTTCTGGTCTTGTAGCTAAGTCTTTTATCCATTTTAGTTGATTATTGTATATGGTGTAATGTAAGTATCTAGTTTCATTCTTCTGAATAAATAGCCAGTTCTCCTAACACCATTTATTAAAGAGATTGTGCTTTCCTCATTGTGTGTTCCTGGCACCCTTGTCAAAAATCAGCTGACCAGCACCAGGCATGGTGGCACATGCCTGTAATCCCAGCTACTTGAGGGGCTGACAATTGCTTGAACCCAGGAGTTTGAGGCCAGCCTGGGCAACATAGTGAGACCCTGCCTCTAATAAGTAAGCAAATAAATAAATAAACAATAAAAATCAGCTGACCATAAATGCATGGGTTTACTTCTGGGTTTTCTATCCTGTCCCCCTAGTCAATGTGTTTGTTTTTATGCCAGCACCATGCTATCTTTATTACAATAATTTCATTGTAATCAGAAAATGTGATGCCTACAAATTTGTGCTTTTTGCTCAAGATTGTTTTGGCTATTTTTTGTGGTTACATATATATTTAAGAATATTTTTTCTGTTTCTGTGAAAAATGAAATTGAAATTTTGATAGAGGTTGCATTGAATCTATAGATTGTTTTACATAGTATGGACAATTTTACAATATTAATTCTTCTAGTTCATGAGCATGGAATATATTTCCTTTTCTTGTGCTTCCTTCAATTTATTCTATCAGTGTTTTGTAGTTTGTGGTATACAGGTATTTTACCTCCTTGGTTAAATTTGCACCTAAGTGTTTAATTTTTTTGTTGCTATTGTAAATGTTGTTGTTTTCTTAATATCTTTTTCAGATAGTTCGTTATTAGTATATGGAAATGCTGCTGGCTTTTTAATGTTTATTTTGCATCCTGTAATTTTACTGAATTCATTTATCAGTTCTAACAGTTTCTTGTGGTCTTTAGAGTTTTTTCATATATGAGATCACGATGTCAGTAAATAGGGATAATTTCACCTCTTTCTTTCCTATTAGGATAAATTGTATTTTTATTTTTCCCTTGCCTAATTGCTCTGAATAGGACTTACAGCACTATGTTAAAAAGAAGTGGTAAGAGTGGACATTCTTCTCTTGTCCCTGATCTTAGAAGAAAAGCTATCCAATTTTTACCATTGAGAATGTTATCTACAGGTTTATCGTATATGACCTTTATTGGGTTGAGATACATTCATTCTATAATTAATCTGTTGAGAATTTTTACCCTAAAAAGGTGTTGAAGGTTGCCAAATGTTTTTTCTGCATCTATTGAAGTGATCATTGTATTTTTATCCTTCATTTGTTGATATGGAGTATCACATTGATTGATTTGCATGTTCACATTTGCATGTTGATATGGAGTATCACATTTCAATGATGTTGAACCATCGTTGCATCCCAGGGATAAATTCCATTTGATCTTGGTGAATGATGCTTTTATTGTGTTCTTGAATTGAGTTTGCTAATATTTTGTTGAAAAATTTTGCACCTATGTTCACCAGAAATATTGGCCTCTAATATTCTTTTCTTGTAGTCTGGCTTTGGTGTCAGGGTAATGCTAGCCTCATAAAATGAGTTTGGAAGTATTTCCTCTACTTTAATACTTGTGGAGGATTGGAGAAGAATTGGTATTAGTTCTTCTTTACATGTTTGGTAGAATTCAACAGTGAGGCCATCCAGTCCTGGGCTTTTCTTTGGTGAGAGACTTTTTTTATTACTCACTCGATCTCCTTATTTGTTATTGGTCTGTTCAAATTTTCTATTCCTTCATGCTTCAGTCTTGGTAAGTTGTGTTTCTAAAAATATATCCATTTCTTATAGGTTATTCAATTTATTAGCATATAATTGTTCACAGTAGTTTTTTATAGCCCTTTGTATTTTGGTAGTTTCTATTGTGATGTCTTCTCTTTCATTTCTGATCTAATTTGAGTAGTCTTTTGTTGTTGTTGTTGTTTAGCTAAAGGTTTGTCAATTTTATCTTCCTAAAAATCCAACCATTAGCTTTATAAATTTTTTCTATGATTTTTCTAGTGCCTGTTTCATTTATTTCTGCTCTGATATTTGTTATTTTCTTCCTTTTGCTAACTTTAGGCTTAGTTGCTTCTTTTTTTCTTCTGGTTCCTTGAGGTGTACCATTAGATTATTTGTGATCTTTCTTCTTTTTTGATACAGGCATTTATTGCTATAATTCACCTCTTAGGACTGCTTTTGTTACATCCCATAAATTTTAGTATGTTGTGTTTCTATTTTTGTTTGTTTTATGGTGTTTCTTGATTTTCTTTTTTATTTCCTCTGTGACACATTGTTTGTTTAGGAGGATGTCATTTAATTTCCACATCTTTGTGAGTTTTCCAGAATTTCTCTTGTTACTGATTTCTAGTTTTATGCCATGGTGATCTGAAAAGATATGTGATATAATTTCATTATCTTAAATTGGTTATGATCTGTTTCGTGACTTAACATATGATCTATCCTGGAGAATGTTTTGCATACACTTGAGAAGAATATGTTTTCTGCTGCTGTTGGATGAAATGTTCTATAAATGTCTGTTAGGTCCATTTGATCTAAAGTATATTGAAACCCAATGTTTCTTTGTTGACTTTTTTTTGTCTAAATGATCTATTATTAATGGTGGGGTGTGGAGGTACCTTACTATGATAGTATTGGGGTCTATCTCTCTTTTCAGATTATTTCAGAATTGCTTTATTTATTTGGGTTCTCCAATGTTAGACAAATATATATTTACAACTGTTACATCTTCTTCATGAATTAACCCCTTTTATCATTATGTAATGACCTTTTCTCTTTTTCTAGTTTTTGGCTTAAAGTCTACTTTGTCTGATATAAGTATAGCTACTTCTGTTCTTTCTCAGTTTACATTTGTGTGAAATACTTTTTTTCCATCCTTTCACTTTCAATCTGTGACTTTACTAGTAAAATACATCTTTTGTAGGCATCTTATAGTTGGATCTTTTTTTTAATCCATTTAGCCAGTCTGTCTTTTGATTGAAGACTTTAATCCATTTATATTCAAGGTAATTTTTGATAGATATAGACTTGCTACTGCCATTTTGTAATTTGCTTTCTGGTTGTTTTTAGGTCACTTATTTCTTTCTCCCTCTCATTTTCCTGGTTTTTTATAATTCTTGTGTCCTTACAATGATGCCTATCAATGCCACTTAGCAGGTCATGAGCAGCCCTGTGGAGTGGCTCATGTGAAGAGATAATGAAAGGGTATGCTCTGGCATCTTATCTTAGAATACGTATTTCTAAGAAGACATTTCCTGAGTCTGGATCATTTGATTTTCAATTCAGATTATGCTGCATCAAGCCCTTTCCTTTTTCACAAGCTTTCTTCCAGAATAAGGTGAAGGGAAAATGAGACTGGCATACCCTGCTTGCTATACTTCTTTGCTCGTCTATATCTCCTCTGAGCAAATGCTTCATCAATAAATCATTATTTCCTGAGATAACTTTCTGATATAGGGCAATCTAAACCCATACTTAGAAAAAATATATGCAGACATCTCTAAGTATGCTTAATTCAAGAGACTAAATGAAACATCTCATACCTCAAGCTGAAGCTATTTGATTTAGGGTTTTTTTTTCTTTCTTTACTTTTCTTCTTTCTTTCTTTCTTTTTTTTTTTTAAACTGCATTTAGGGATTCTCCAAAAGCATTGGGTAGGTACTTGTCTCATATGCAAATAATCATAAGGAACCATCAAAAAATTCCACTTAAAGGGAATCTTCACAAAAGGAATATTATGTCTCAGTCTTAGTCATAAGTTATTTTTAATGTTTAAAATGGAAGTCCCCATATCCTTGTGGGTTTCTCAGGAAATGAGGGGTAGCAGTGGAAAGGACTCAGCAGGTTATCTCTGGTCTGTCATTTCAAGTCTTTGTTCAACTCTCATCTGTCAGTGAGATATCCTATAATCACCGTATTTATAATAGTCCTTCATCCTGCTTCCTCCTTCCCTCTAAGCTCCTGGACCTGGTACTCTCAGTTCTCCTTACTCTGGTTGAGATTATCTCAAAGATGTCTCTCTACCTTCTTTAGTACTCTTCTCCTCAAGAACAGGAGCTTCATTCACCTTCCATGAGTGTGGCTGGACTTAGTGATTCTCTTCGAGTGAATAGAATGTGGCAGAAATGATGAAATGTCTCTTTTGAGACTGGGTTACAAAAGGAGTGTTGCTTTCCCTTCCTCTCATGTCATTTGCTCTGGGTGATGCCCCCTGATATGTCCTGACCATCCCTATGGAAAGGCTCATGTGATAAGATAGTAAAACCCCCTGCCAATAGTCACGTGAATGAGCTTTAGGTGACTACAGACCTGACTTGTAACTTGGCTATAACCTCTTGAGGGACTCTGAGCCAGAACCACCCAGGAAAGCTACTCCCGGATTTCTGACCTTTTGAAACTGTGTGAGATAATAGATCTATGTTATTTTAAGATGCAAGTTTTGCAATAATTTATCGTACAGCAACAGATAGTGACTATATTTAACATAGGATATTTTATTCCACTTAACCACCTTTAACGTATTAGTTCTATTCTGTCCAATGTGATAGCCCCTAGCCATACATGGCTAACGAGCAATGAAAATGTGGCTAACGTGTCCCAGAAACTTAATTTTTACTTTTAATTAATTTAAATATTCACATGTAGTCAGTAGCTACTATATTTTACTGTTTTTATTAAATAGTGTACTTATTGTTTATGTTATTCATGATCTGCTTCCCCCACCTAGAATATAAGGATGTAAGTTCCTTGAAAACAGAGATTTTTGTCTGTTTCTTCACTTATGAATTCAAGTGCCTAGAACAGTGTCTGTCACCTAAAAGTACCACATAAATATTTGTGGTACTTAGTTTTGATGCTATACCAAAAATACTATATACTGGATGGCTTAAACAGCAAATAATTATTTCTCACAATTTTGAAGGCTGTGAAGTTCAAGATCAAGGTGCTGGCAGATTTAGTTTCTGGTGATGAAACTTTTTCTGGTTTGCAGAGGAACACCTTCTTGCTTTGTCCTCACATGGTATGGAGATCATATCTCTTGTGTCTCTTCTTGTGAGGACACTGATCTTGGCTTGAGGGCTCCACTCTCATGATCTAATTACTTCCCAAAGGTGCCACCTCCAAATATCATCATATTGGGGATTAGGGTTTCAACATATTAATTTTGTGATGACACAGACATTCTGGTAGTCCCTACAATAATATATTTTTAAAACTTTTATTTTAGTTTCGGGAGTACATGTACAGGTTTGTTCTATAGATAAATTGTGTGTTGTGGGGGTTTGGTGTACATATTATTTTGTCATCCAAGTAATAAGCATAGTACCCAACAGGTAGTTTTTTGATCCTCCCCCTCCTGCCACTTCCGCCCTCAAGTAGGCCCTGGTGTCTGTTATTCCCTTCTTTGTGTCCATGTGTACTCAATGTTTAGCTCCCACTTAGAGTGAGAACATGCAGTGTTTGGTTTTCTATTACTGCGTTAGTTTGCTTAGGAATATTATAGCCTCCAGCTCCATGCATGTTGCTGCAAAGCACATGATCTCATTCTTTTTTATTCCCTTTGTATATATACCACATTTTCTTTATCCAGTCTACTATTGATGGGCATTTAGGTTGATTCCATGTCTTTGCTATTGTGAATAGTGGTGCAATGAACATCCGTGTGAAAGTGTCTTTATGGTAGAACAATTTATATTTCTTTGGGTAAATACCTAATAATGGGATTGTGACCTTACAATGATGCCTGCACATTTAAGGAGACAGCCAGCTCTTCTGACCTTTGCAGTGTTCTTCTGGTGGAGACAGACCTTTAGTATTTAGTGTAGTTGAATGGTACTTCTGTATTAAGTTATTTGAGAAATTGCCAAACTGCTTTCCACAGTGGCTGAATCAATTTACATTCCCAGAAGTGTATAAGCATTCCCTTTTCTCTGCAGCCTCACCAGCATCTGTTGTTTTTTGACTTTTTAATAATAGGCATTATGACTTATGTGAGTTGGTATCTCATTGTGGTTTTGACTTGAATTTCTCTAATGATTAGTGATGATGATCATTTGTTCATAGGCTTGTTGGCTGCATGTATGCCTTCTTTTGAGATGTGTCTGTTCATATCCTTTGCCCACTTTTAATTTTGCTTTTGCCTCCTATAACTGTGTTCTTAATCTACCTATAATCTAAAAATTTCAGTAGGTCAAGTTAAAATTTTCTTCCTCAGCTAAGGTAATTATTCTTCAAAGAGTACAGGGAGGGCAGATATATCCCATGGAGGAACATTCTCAGTCCCTCTTCAGCCTCTCCAGATACAGTCGTACATTGCTTAACAACAGAGATACATTCTGAGAAATGCATCATTAGGCAATTTTGTCATTGTGTGAACATACACAAACTTAGATGGTATAGCCTACTACATACCTAGGCTATATGGCACACCCTCTTGCTCCTAGACTACAAACATGTATAATATGTTCCTATGCTGGATATTGTAGCCAGTGTAACATAATGGTAAGTATTTGTGTGCCTGAATACAGAAAAGGTACAGTAAAAATATGGTATAAAATATAAAAATAGCACAACTCTATAGGGCACTTACCAAGAATGGAGCCTACTGGATTGGAAGTTGCTCTAAATAAGTCAGTGAGAGAGCAGTGAGTGAATGTGAACCTAGGATGTTGCTGTATACTACTGTAGTCTTTATAAACACTGTATACTTAGGCTACACTAAATCTCAAAAAAAAATTTCTCTTTCGTCAATAATAAATCAACCTTTGTTTACTGTAACATTTTTACTTTATAAACTTTCAAAAATCTTTTTGATGATTTTATAGTAATTTATAAGCTTAAAATCCAAGCTCATTGCGTTTTGCACAATGTACAAAAATATTTTCCTTATAACCTTATTCTATAAACTTTTTTCTCTTTTCAACATTTTATTTTTACTTTTCAAACATTTTTGTTAAAAACTAAGACACAAACACACACACTGGCTAGGCCTACACAGGGTCTGGATCATCAGTCTTACTGTCTTCCACCTCCATATCTTGTCCCACTGGACGTTGTTCAGGGGCAGTAACTCGATGGAACTATCATTGCCTATGATAACAATGTCTTCTTCTGGAATTCCTCCTGAAGGACCTGTCTGAGGCCCTGAGGCTGTTTTACAGTTAACTTAAAATAAAAGGTAGAAGAAGTACACTCAAAAATAGTGATTAAGAGTCTAGTATATTGTCAGCTAAAGGAAAATCAGGCTTTTAAAGAATTAAAGTGAGTTTTATTCAGATGTCTTACTGAGGATTGCAACCTCTGAGAATCTTTCAGGGAGCTTCTGTTAGACTTCTTTAAGGCAGTGCTGCAGCCCACAGCTTATATACAGGTGAAAGCAGCTCTGCATGCGCTCAGAAGTTACATTAAATGTGCTCAGAACTTACATTAGGGCAAAATCTCATCAAAATGTGGGTGCAAGGGTACATCTGGTTACAGATTATAGAGGCACAAGCATTAATCCTGTCAGACATTATCTTATGTATAGGAAGAGGCAAGGGCTAGGATTACTGAACTTATCTTTTCTAAAAACATGGTGATTCAGGCAAGAGACATAGGAATCTGTGCTCTATCCTGCTTATCATCTTCAGGGCATTTTTCAGAGGGCTGTGCTCAGTCACCGAGTCAGGGCCTTTGTGAAATTCTCCTGGCAAGCAGAATGAGCAAACATGACTCCTTACATTTGCTACTTTGTCTCACAATAGTAAATACATAAACCAGTAACATAGTTGTTTATTATCAAGTATTATGTACTATACATAACCATATGTGTTATACTTTTATACAACAGACAGTGTGGTAGGTTTGTTCACAGCAGCATCACCACAAACACATGAGTAATGTGTTGCGTTATGACATTATATTATGAGGGCTATGATGTCACTAGGCAATAGTTTTCAGCTCCATTAGAATATTACGGGACTACTGTCATATATGTGATCTGTTGACTGAAATGTCATTCATTACATGACACATTGGTACATGATTGTATTTGGAGCTACCCTCAACTCTAGCTGACCTTGTTTACAGCTAGGTGTCAAGCTTTGTTCCCTCCACCAAAAAAAAAAAAAAAAAAAAAAAGCAACCTCACAGTGTGATCTCAAACTTTCATTTCATTTCAAAATATCCCACTCACTATTTTTTCTTTCCAGATTCCAATAACAACTATTGATAGCTTTAGACATGTGTTTAGTAACTTCAGGGATGGATTTAACCTGGAAACTAAAGCAGATTGCATGTAACTTGCATTCTAGAAAATATGCACAGAGCATTCCGTTGTGGGCCTGACCCAACTAATAAAGCCTCAGGACAGGAAGTCTGAGATTTAGCTAGCAGTCCACCTGAGAGCTCCCTCTGTAAGATAGCACACAGTTAATACAGGTATGCTTTATTTAGAATTTGAGATGAGTTTTAAAAACTTGAAAAACAACTGGCAAGCCTTTTATATAGCAGCATCATCTTACATAGTGGAAATAATAAATCATAAATCATTTCATAAGTAGTATTTTTATTTCGAACAAACTGAGAGTTCTAAAAAATTAGCACATTGACCCTAATTACTGAAAGGACTACCTTTGTCTATTTTCTCTATTTTGCTTTTACTGTCCTTTTCCATAAGAGTGGCAATAAAAGTTAAAAACAACCACTGAGCATTTATTAAGTGCAAGAGATTTTTACTAAGCAATTTGCATGTACATATTATATAACCCTTACAAAAATCTTATGAGGTAGATGCTATCTATATTTTGCAGATGAGAAATTTGGAACTTAAGTAACATGCCCAAGGTCACAAGCTATGAAACAGCAGCAAAACATGGATTTGACCTTTAACTCCAACCTTTAACCATTTTACTGCAAGCGTCACAGCTGTCCCTGACTACTATAGCTATTTTCCTGCTTTACTTCTAGGTTTCCCTAGGGTTCTTGTATAGCAAGAGCCAAAACACATTGAACAGATTTTCTGTAGCAGAAGCCATACTAGGAACCAGGCAGTCAATGGCACTGGCTGAATTATGGGGTGCAAGAGAATGAGCAGCAGTTCCAAATGAGAAAATTCTGACTTACTGGGCATTTTGTAGCCACAGAAACCGGTTTTCCATATTCCTTTGATAATTTTGAAGTAGGTACTCTAACTATGTTCTTAATCTTCCTATAAACTAACAATTTCCATAGGTCAACTAAAAATTTTCTTTCTATCCCTATTACTCCCCAATTTTTTTCTAAAACAGAGAAGAGAGTGAAATGAAATGCATAGATAAGAATATATATATATATAATGCAAATATATATATGTTTAGTTGTCATAGTGTAAGCAAACATCACCTTTATGGTCTCTTTAATGCACATTTTTGCATTTTATACTTTATGTTGGCGATTTTGCTATTTAAAATGCACGTCCATGCATAGTGCTGAAACACTGTCTGGTATCCCTAAGCACAAGAAGGCTGTGCCTTATGATGACAATAGGTATTTGAGATAAGCTTCATTCAGGCGTGAGTTATACAACTGTTGACCATGACTTCAATGTTAATAAATAAACAACATATATTAAATAAAGCATTTTTTTAAAGAAACACATTTGAACAAGGTTATATACTAATTCTTAAAATTTAAAAACCCTCCTTGGAAATTGAAGAGGAAGGAATACTTATTAACTCATTTTCTGAGGCCAGCATTACTCTAATATCAAAACCAGACAAATATAGTACAAGGAAAAAAAACCTGCAGAACACTTTTTATTTTAAATATTTTTAGCAAATTGAATCTAACAAGATATTAGTTAATACATCATGATCAAATTGGGTCTGTCCTAGGAATACAAAGTTGGTATAATATTTGAAAAATCAATCAGTGTAAACCACTGCAGAGTGTTTGCCACATGTCAAGTTGTCTAGTCTGAAATGTTTCCAAGAATCCTGTCTTGATATGTTTTTTGTGAAAGTGGGCCACCAAGAGGACTTGTGAACATTAGAGGACAGGTAACTGAAGCAGCAGCCATTTTGTAGCTCACATGGCTATTTATCTGCTGATTCACCAACCTGGTCTGGGGCAGCAGGGGGGCCTGCAACTTCTCCACTTCACCTGGACCCTCCTTCAGCATCTCTTAGTCTTGGGACAACTGTGTGTTTAGCTCCATGATGAAGGATGCCAGCCTCTCAGGCAGGAAACCTATGCTTTCAGCTTAGATACAACCACAAGTGACATGAGTTTCAGTCTCTCTTCACGGCTTCCAGCTCAAGATTGTGGGTTCCACCTAACCCTTCTGAAATCCACATTTGCTTCTTTCCTTCTTTTTTTTTTTTTTTTCTTTTTTATACAGAGTTTCACTCTGTCACCCAGGCTGGAGTGCAGTGGCCCAATCTCTGCTGACTGCAATCTCTGCCTCCCGAGTTCAAGCAATTCTTGTGCCTCAGCCTCCTGAGTAGCTGGGACTACAGGTGTGCACCACCACATCTGGCTAATTTTTGTAATTTTAGTAGAGATGGGGTTTCGCCATATTGGCCAGGCTGGTCTCAATCTCCTGACCTTGTGATTTGCCCACTTTGGACTCCCAAATTGCTGGGATTACAATTTGGGAGCCACCGTGCCCGGCCCACATTTCCTTCTTAACTGCTTGCCTGGCAGACTTTAAGCTTCAACCTTAGGCATGAAGACTCACAGAAACTACTGAATTAGATACCCAAGTATCATAAGGTCAAATTTTTATGATTAATCCCTTATGAGACTGCATAGTGACTCTGCTTCACTGATTGAACTCTGACTAATACATTCACCACACTGAGATTAAGAAACAAACAAAAAAAACCCATGATCATCTCAATATATACAGAAAGAAGAATTTGACAAAATTGAACATATTGAACATTGATATCTGTTAGAAAGTCTCAGCAAACTAGGAACAACTACAAAAATAAGTATTCAGCATGATAAAATGTCCTGAACATGAAAAAGCTTATAGCTAATATCATACTTAGTATTGAAAGACTGAATGCTTTCCCCCTGGGATCAGGAACAAGGCACAGATGTCAGCTCTCACCATTTCTATTTGGCTTTATACTGGAAATTCTGGCTAGGAAAGTAAAATAAGAAAAAGAAATAAAAAGCAGATTGGAAAAGAATAATTAAAACTCTATTCACAGATGATATCACCAAAGTAGAAAATCTAATAGAATCTATACAAATGCTACTAGAATAAAGAAACTTTGGCAAGATGACGATATACGAGGTCAGTATACAACAATGAATTGTGTTCCCGAATAACTGGAAGCTGAAATTAAAAAAAAAAAACTAAACTAGATTAAAAAATAAGAAATACTTAGGAATGAAATAGGACAAAATATGAGAAAGACCACTACATTTAAACTTGCAAAATATACTGAAAGAGATAGAAAACCAAAAGAAACAGAGAGATGTACTGTATTCATGAATTGAAAGACTCCATATTGTTAAAATGTAATTTCTCCTTAAAATGACCTGTAGATTTAATGCAATTATAGTAAAATTCTAGTAAGCTTGTTGTAGAAATTAACTGCTTCTAAAATTCATAGAAAAATGCAGAAGACATAAAGTAGCCCAAACAACTTTGAAAAAAAAATCAAAGTTGGAGAACAAATGTTACCTAACTTAAAGACTTCCTATAAAGCTACAGTAGATAAGACAATGAAGTATTGCATGTTGGGATAAAGATAAATAAACACATTAGTGCAATAGAACAGAGACTTCAGAAATATACCCACATATCTATGATTAATTTTTAACAACAGTGTAAATGCAATTCAATAGGAAAGAAAAGTCTCATCAATGAACACTGCTGAAACAATTGGATAGCCAAATACAGAATGAACTTTTATCCTACCTCATACCATATAATGCAAAACCTGAAATTATAAAACTTCTGGAACTAAACTTAGGAGCAAATCTTTGTGTCTTTTCTTAGATATAACACCAAAAGCATGATCCATAAATGAAAAATTGAAGCATTCGACTTCATGAAAATTAAGAATTTCTGTACTTTGAAAGACATTGTTAGGAGAATGAAAAAACAAGATACGGACTAAAAAATTTTGCCAATTTTGTTTCTGATAGAGGTCTTTTATCCATAATATATATGATATATTTATATATTATATAATATATATATCATATAAATATAATTATATTTATGTATATAAATACATATTTCTAATTGGTACACAGTAATTAGATTTGTACTATATGGCAATTATAAATGGCAATCACATACACAAGAGCCGTCAGCATTATTTATGTTCTCATATATATAAGTATATACAATAATTATATAATTATATAGATTATATTAGATTATATATAAAATAACATATCTACATCTATATAATATATATATCATATAGCCAGGCGCAGTGATTCATACCTGTAATCCCAGCACTTTGGGAGGCCGAGGTGGGCGGATTACCTGAGGTCAGGAGTTTGAGACCAGCCTGACCAACATGGAGAAACTCCGTCTCTACTAAAAATAAAAAAAAATTAGCTGGGCATACTAGCACATGCCTGTAATCCCAGCTACTTGGGAGGCTGAGGCAGGAGAACCGCTTGAACCCAGGAGGTGGAAGTTGCGGTGAGCTGAGATTGTGCCATTGCACTCCAGCCAGGGCAACAAGAGAATATATATTTTGAGACAGAGTTTCACTCTTTCACCCAGACTGGAGTGAAGTGGCGTGAATTCGGCTCACTGCAATATCCAACCCCCGGCCTCAAGTGATTCTCATGCCTCAGCCTCCCGAGTAGCTGGGATTATAGGCATCCACCACCACGCCAGCTAACTTTTTTGTTTTTTTAGTAGAGGCGGGGTTTCACCATGTTGGCCAAACTGGTCTCCAACTCCTGACCTCAGGTGATCCACCTGCCTCTGCCTCCCAAAGTGCTACGATTGCATGCGAGAGCCACTGCGCCCGGCCCCATAATATATTTTTAAAAACTTCCAAAACTCCAAAGAAAATGCAAAAAAAAATAAATATGGTCAAATGATTTTAACAGGCACTTGAACAAAGAAGATATATGGATGACAATTAAGTACATGAAAAGATGCTGAACATAATTCATCATTAGTAAGATGAAAATTAAAACCACAATGATTTATTAGTACATACTTATTAGGATGTAAAACAGAAGAGACTATATCAAGGTGGTCAGGATGTAGAGGAACTGAAGCTCTCATACATGTTAGCAAGAAAGTGAACTAATAAAACCACTTTGGAAAACAGTTTTTTATTTGTGTAATATGCTAAACCTGCGCTTATTATATAATACAGCTATTGTACTCCCTCAAAAAATGAAAGCACATGTCCATGCAAAGTCTTTTATGTAAGTGTTCATAGCAGCTTTATTTGTAATAACCAAAAAACAGGAAAAGGTTCATATGTTATCAAGTGAATGGATAAACAAATTGTGGTAAATCTATTCAACTGGAAAGTGCCTAGCAATAAAACAGAGTGAACTATTGACACATATAACAACATGTATAATCCAAAATAATTATGCTAAGTGACAGAAGCCAGAAAATAGTACATACTATATAATTCTATTTATTAAAAGTCCTAGAAAATGCAAACTGATTTATAGATAGAATGCAGGGTAGTGCTTACCTGGGAATGGAGCAGCAAGGAGGAGGAGGGATATATAATAAAAATCATGAAGAAACTTTTAGGGGTGATAGCTATGTTCATTATTTTAATTTCAATGATGGTTTCATGGGCATATTCATATGTCAAATCTTATCAAATTGTTTGTGTATGCATTTCATTCTATGTCAATTATACCTCAATAAATCAGTTTAAAATATAAGTCTAATTTAATTACTTTTAATAATAGCATCTTAAGCTTACTTAGGGTTTGCTATATTGCAGAAATTTTTCTCTGTCCTTGATGTATATTAATGTAAGCCTTATAATAACCCCATGAAGTAAGGACAAAACAATTCGCAATATCCAACTCCCGGCCTCAAGCGATTCTCATGTCTCAGCCTCCCGAGTACCTGGGATTATAGGCACCCACCACCACGTTGGCTAACTTTTTTGTATTTTTAGTAGAGGCCGATGTTTTATAATCCCTGTTTTCCGGATGATAAAAATGATCTGGAGAAGTGAATTAAATTTCCTGAAAGTCACACTTCCAGTAATACAGCTGAGGGCTTATGCCAGACTGTCTGGTTCCATAGCCCACATACTTGTCCTCTAGGCTACACTGCTCCTTGGGGAAGGATTGAGTGGCTGTGTTAAAATTAGATGTCCATGTCTAAATGTCCTGATGACTATTGTGTTTGTTTTTGGAGTTCAGCAAGCCTGCACTACCATGTCTCTTGTATTGGCTCAAATCTTCCACTATTTTCTCTGCTGATCTATTTCGCTTTTCCAATGCATCATGACATTATTTCTATTTTCTGTGTAGTCAATTCAATATTAAGTTCACAAGTGTTCATTTCTAATTGGTACACAGTAATTAGATTTATACTATATGGCAATTATAAATGGCAATCACATATACAAGAGCTATCAGCATTATTTGATTATAATGTGGTCATTCAGATGATCTGGGGTATGTTTGTGCTAATATTTTATTATTATCATCAAACTGAAAACAATTTTTCAAAAATTGGGTTAGGTAACTTGAGAGCTTCTGAAGGTATGTCTACCATCATCCAAACATCAAAACTCAGTTAGACAGCATGAACTAGAAGAGGTAAGTGCTGAACACATTTATTTTTAGTCCCTCACCCTATAACTTGGCAGCCAAGTATACCTCTCCACAGTTCTGGTTAAGTAATCACATTTAAGCTTTCTACCTTGCAATCATGAGCCATTTAATTTCAGTTGATGTTAAGTTTCTTTATCTATTAAATTTAAATCATAGTGTCTTGCTCCATAGATGTTTATATTAAACACACACACACTTTTATAAATAAAATATATACATATATATGTATATACACGCACATATGCTATATAATTTATATATAAATGCTTATATAATTTATACACACACATATATAAATGCTTCTCATATATATTTTAAGGTTGTGATATAATTAAAGAGAATTTCTTTCTTAAATTGACCTCACTTTTTATAACACGAGTTTGTACTCTATGTATTGCCATCTCCAGAATTTGCTAGCTGTTCAATCTTGGGCAAATCACTAAAGCTCTCTCTACTTTGAATTCCTTATGTATAACATAGGTATAATAACAAATGAACTTCACAAGGTTGTTAGGCAAATTCAATGAATTAAACCTTTGAAGCTGAAGAATGTTTGGCCAGTGCTTGAAGGTTTCTGCAATACCTGTTAGTTCTGAGAAGAGTTGATATTTTACAAGGACCACCTTCTGGGGATGGAATGTTTTCCCCTTCTTTTTGACAAGCCATGTTTTGTCTGTCCTCGCTCAAATTTGGCATAAGAATTGTTTTTTCCATAATCAAATCTTATAAATTGCTTCATTTCTTTAACAACAGAAATTGGTTACAATTTACAAAATTGAGCAGGGAGGTGGAATTTATTTTTTAATCTATTTTTTAATGGATAGAATATTGAAAGATTGCTTTTAGACAAAAGTATGCTTTTATGTAATTTAAACAAACTATACCTAAGTATTGTAGTGATGTAGAGTAGGAAAAGTTTTAAAATTTTAGGCGTTTAAATCAATCATCATGACTTATCACTGTAGTAGCAGGTAAAAACAAAAGCTTGAAGATATTTTCTAAATTTTTCCTTACATTTTTGTCTCCTTAAGCTAAGCTTATAAATTTGATTTTTTAAATATTTTCTTTTGCTTGTTTCAGAAGTTAATAACGGGGTAGGGGATGCAGTAGAAAAAGGCAAGGCCTTTCCGTTCCCCTCAGTAGTAGTGGGAATATACAATACTCTCCATATTTTAGTTTAATTTTTCCCTAGGGTTGTCACAGTACACTAAGAATTAGAGAAAATGAACCATCATGGTTCTATAAAATACTAATATAAGAACCTCATCAACAATAAGAATAATAGCAACAATATATTAGCTTATTTTACAATGAACACAGTACACAAACTCCAAAACTCCCGCAATCCTCACAACAATCTTACAATGTAAATATGTACTAAAATGCATATGTTTTGCAAATGAGGCAACTGAGACTCAATGAGGTTAAACAATTTGCCCAGCAACATGGCACTGGAGCTTAGACAAACACGAATCTTCTGATTGCATGTCCAGAACACTTTTCCAGGTCTGTTGTTTTGTTTCCGATTCCTTTCTTATAATCCCTGGCATTGTTGTTGACCTTTTAGCCCTGAAAATACTTAGGACCACTTCCTTTAGAACACCACCTACATCAAGTCTTAGGTGTTTACTTTGGCTATGCAAGTAGCTCAGTGTCCACTTTCTTATAAATATAGGTTAAGGTCACTTTTATGTCCCTTCAATCAACGAGAACAGATCTTTCTACAATGTAATCCTATCAGTTCAGTACCTCACAAATCAAAAGAACCTAAAATCACCCCCAAACTTGAAAGGCGCACACTTTCCTGCCATCAAATGCTTAGGGTCTGTAATGTGTCTTATTTATTTTGGTTTTGTGTCATTTGAGTTTACAGATATCAATATGAGGCTTACTGTCTTTGTCCACTGGGCTGGTACAACAAAATACCACAGACTGGATAATTTATAAACAATAGAAATTCATTTCTCACAGTTGGGAAGGCTGGGAAGTCCAAGAGCAAGGCACTGGAATTTGGCATTTGGCGAGGGCCTTCTTGTTGCCTCTCCGTAACAGGAGACCAGAAGATGGAAAAACAAAAAGGGTAAAATTCTGTAGGAAGTTTCTTCTATAAGGACCTTGATCCCATTCACAAGAGAGGAGTCCTCATGATCTAATCACCTCTTAAAGGCCCCGTCTCTTAATAACATCACATCGGCCATTCAGCATCAATACTTAGATTTTGGAGAGGACATATTCAAACCATAGCACTTACTATGTGCCGAGTAATGTTCTAAAGATTTTATAAATATTAATTTTTTCAGTCCTCATAATCTGAGTACTATTATTTCACTTATTTTGGTGGTAAAGGATGGAGAGGCACTTGCCCAAGTACAGGAGGCTATTAAGTGGCTTAGCTTTGCACAATAATAGTTGTAGTCTGTAGAATCACAGAAGCCTCGAAGAACAACTGGTGAAATTCTACAGTTTAGACTGAAATTTGTGCTGTCACAGATGGAGAACTCCATACTAACAATCTATTAGCTGTAACACGGAAACCAATAAATTATCTTGACTAATACAGGGATCCACAAGTCTGACTGGTGGATTAGAGGGCAATGTAGAAATAGTTCAATGAACGAGCAGAAACTGAATCCATAGCATTATCCAAGGCGCTCTTGGCTAGGTTTTACACACACACACACACACACACACACACACACACACATCAGTTAACCAAATTAAAAAGGGAAATTTCTTGCCATCAAATAACTATAGAACTTTTTTTGAGAAGACTAATTTCTTCGCCATTAACCCTTTCGTAATCTTTATGTCCAGAGTTAAAATAACCCCTTCAGGTATTGTTAGAAAGAATTTGGATCGATTGTGTAGATCTAAATTACATATATAAATTGTCATCCTGAAAGGGAAAATAAGTAGGCCTCTCTTCTTGCCTAAAACCTATATTTAAATAACAACAACAAAATGACTAAATTTATGTTGCGTTAATAATCTGCCTCTACCTTTTCATATAAACAGTTGGTGTGAAACTTAGAGTATTTTTGTTTTAAATAAAGAACACTAATATTAACAATTTGAGCACTTAATCTGTGCCAGGCCCTTTTCTGAGAGCTTTATGCGATTACCTCATGTAATCCCCATAATGACCCTATGAAGCAGATTCTGTTATTACTCTCATTTTACAGTTAAAATAACTAAGACAAAATTTAAGTAATCAGCCTAAGGTCATACCTCGGCTAATGGGAGTGAGTGGAGCAGAGAGTTAAACCTAAAAAGTCTGACTTCAGAAATTTTGCTTCTAACTATTGATAGGGAAGATTGTCAGAATAAAATAACTACAATTGAAGGACTTAGCATCCAGAAGCCTTGTTCACATTTCTATTTTAATTTTCAGAAGTCCCTGGAAGGTCAGTGAGTATCATCTGTATTTAGGAAAGCAAAGTGAGATGTCTCTCAAATACTAAAAAATAAAAAATAAAAAAATTTATCCTATATCCTGTAAAAATTCTACCAGTAAACACAACACAATGCTGTCTGAAAATGAATGCGTACTGAAGTCATTTTTGACTATTGCCTTGTGGCTTGTGAGCCCTGCCCAAGCAAAAGATAAGGTCTTCCATGGGGTTCTAAGAGCCTAACAATAGACAAGGCTTTTGACCAACAATTCCACATTATCAATTTTATTCATTTTTAAAACTCTTAATGGAGGCATTGAGATTCTGATGATGCATTTATGTCTAGCTTGCAATTATCTCTGAAATCTCCTCTTTGCTTACCATCAATTTGATATTTTAACTCTCTCCACACTAGTATCTTATATAAGAACCATAAACATATGATATAGCCTTGTTATGTGCCAAGCACAGACCTAAGCACTTCATGTATTTTAACTCATTAAATCCACACAACTGTATTAAATAAGTACTGTTATTATCACCATTTAAGACATAAAGATACTGTGGCACTGAGGTTAAATATCTTCAAGGTCACTTACTAGGTTAAATGGTAGAGCCAGAATCCAAGCTTGATAGTCTGGCCAAAAGACCATGTTCATAACCATTATACTGTACTATACCATGGGATGACTCAACTATTACAAAGCATCATAAGACCTACCCCAAGATATTAACTCATTCACTAAGCATTTACTGAGCACCAGTTTTTCTAGGCACCGCCAAGGTCTGGGAATACAATGATAAATAAGGCAGAGGGACTTTTAAGAAAAAGAAAGAAGCAAATAAATGACTAATTACAATACGATGGACCAACTGCCAGCCTAGGGCATATAGAAAGGGCTGCAGGAGCATAAATGGGACTATACTTGGTAGAGAAGCCTCCTTGGAGGGATGGAAGAGAGGAGGGATATCTGAGGGGGAGAAAATAGACGGAATCCCCAATATAGTTAACAAAGTGAATTTCAAAAAACAGAACTCATTACCTTTACTTACCTCAAGGAAAAATTAATGATGCCATGCTTCGAGAATATGAATCATTTTGAGTCAGGGTCCTTGCAGGACACATAGAAGTGACAAGTAAGACCATTTAATAATGGGACTATTTACAGAGTTGTGAAGAGAGTTGAAAACACCAACTAGGGCAGGAGAAGAATTATTAATTCTGGAAGCTAGAAGTTTTTACTGTCTGTAATCTGGGGAGTTTTTACCTTCTGTAATCTGGGGTGAGATTCTGGTAATCGGCAAAGAGATGCTGTTGTCCCTGAAACCTGACAATTGCTGTAATGGTGGGAAAGGCTCTGCTGCAAAAGGAGCTGTGGCTTTAAGTAGAGAAACACAGCCACTGTCTGAACACAGACCAACACCTGGGGAAAATAAAACTCGGATTTCATTCTCCTCCTATCCATCAAGCTCCTACTAGTGCCTCCATTGGCCAACCAGAGGGCAAGAGAGTACAGGTGATGCAGTCTACAGAAGTCAGGTTCCTGGTACCTAGAGCAGGGTATGAAGGAAAGAGACTGGATCTGGAAAAGCAGAGAGCAACCAACAGCCAGTTATTGCTCAAAAACAGTACTTGGTTATTCATCACCTCTAAAGAAAACAGGAAACAATAGGAAATGGGCAAAATGAAGACTTTTCTAGAAGAGCTACCTAATTACCAAAATCTGCAACATGAAATGGAAGTTGTAGAGATCTTGCGTAAAGGTTTTTAAATACAAAATTCATGTCACTTCTAGTCCCGATTCTCTGTAGTACTAATTACTGATTTGAAAATTTTTAAACCAAGGTGACTTATTTCCATCTACAGAACCTACTTCTCATAACCTCCATTTTAGAGAAGAGTTTTTTTTTCATATGGCAAGCAAAGGTTATTATTTCTACCTCTTAATATCGGCATATCTATTTCCTTCCTTCCTTTCCCACTACTGCTGCTTTGGTTCAAGCTATTATCTACCAAGGCTCCTACTGGCCCTGATAGCAGTCAACTCCAGGTCTCTGAAATGACAGGCTGCTGTCTGCCCAGAGCGTTGAATATGCTCCCAGAATACAACGTAAAATAAATTCAGATAATGGCACTAGGAATTTCACAGAGAAAGATCTTTACTGATGATATTTTCCAATTTGCATGTAATTTGCAATAATTTTAACTACAAAATTAGCGTTTAATTACCATTCAATCTTTTCTTTTTTTGGCTTCTTTTAGAGAGATCCATTAATTAAGGTGAGAAATTAGATGAATCTGGTTCTGCTGAATAAGGGAAATTGACTTTGATCTTTGTGTAAAAATGAGGCATTCAAAGAAATTCATTGATCAGCATTAATTAATGTTCTCTCTGACAGTATTTAGTTTCAAGTGTTTAGTAGTGCTGTCCCTTACTAAACTTTCTTTTACACTGCTCTCAGTAAAGTTTTAAATTGTGCAAAATTTCTTATTTATTCATTTTTTTCTTTGGCGAGCATGGAAAAATGGAGCCAATTGTCAAAGCTGACCCTGGGTATCAGTAAAAGGGCAAATGTTTCAAAAGTAGCAAGTATAACCTCTGTCTCTTTCTCTTCCCATGATACTGCAGAAAATAGAATTTGGAAGGTATTTATGGAAGAGGAAAGTGGAGAATGAAGAATGGGAAACAGCAAGTGGTAACTATGAAGCTTAATTCTCAGTATTTAAAAATAACTTTTCTACTTTTAGAGTCGCATACTAAACAATTGAACCCTTTTTCTATTACAGTCATTAACTAATGGTACAGAGTATTTACTACCTTGTTGGTACTGGACTTAGCTCTGTACAAAACAATAATAAATAAGCTCACTATTTATCTGCCCTCAGAACATTAGCATTATGAATACATATACATATAATGTGTGTGTGTATATATAGTGTGTGTATATAAAATGTGTACCCATATATTAAGTGTATATATATTTATGTCCCCATATATATGTGTATATACTTTTATGTAATATATATTTTATACACATATATACTTATATATCCTGTTTTTTTTCAGGTTAATATTAAGACACATATGGAAAACTTACACCATATGAGACACATCCATTGGCACTCTAGACCACCTACAGAATTACAGATGGGAGTCTCATGATCTTTATACTTCATCAAATAGTTCATACTCTCTGCCCATGTCTTATCTGTGTTTTCTTAGAAGAACACAAAAATGTAATATGACTCTACCATCAAAAAATGTGTCAATAAAACTTAAACACAGTTTAAAAAATTAATGGTGAATGTTGCCAAATGTCTATGATAAATTTGTTTTAGAAAATATGATCATTGTGGGAATGAAGAAATAAAAATAATTAGACTAGTTAGAACAACCTTTACAAAAAAGATAGCTAACATATTTATTGAGCACTATGTGCCAGGCATCCTACCTTTATTTGCCATTTGATACTCACAGTAAACCAATGAGATAATATCATTGTATAGTGTAATGATATGGTATAGGATATTGATTGTAATATGGTATTATGACCATGAGTATATTTAACCTTGCCAAACTTGCTAGAATTTAATTTCCCCATCTACAAGTGGGGAAAACCATCAACATTACCTGCTTCATGTGTGAAGTGCAAATAAGATTATGTATATATAATATTATATAAAAGATATATCTATATCTCTATCTATCTATCTATCTATCTATCTATCTATCTATCTGTCTACTACTTTGAACAGTGTTCAACTTCCCACAGCTAATGAATGGTTTATTTGACAGTCTGACTCCCTGTCTGAATCCTAACCCTATGCTGTAGGTGGGAGAGGGACACAAAAAGACAGAGGTTAGCTTAAGCAAGGTTTCTCAAAGTGGTCCAATCTACCTACATTACAGTCATTGTGATTACATTTTTTAAGAAAAATTCTTATTCCTCTGTTCAAGATGACAAACTGAACCCATGGATTCATCTTCTTTCCTCCTCACTCTCTCTAAAATGGGAGGAAAGGAAAAAAAGAAGCTTCTCTTCCTATAAACAATGAAGACCGAAGTGGGGGAAGCTGCCATCCCAAAAGAGATCTAAACAGATAGGAAAGATGAGCAGGTGAACTGCTAATGGATATTCGTAAAGCTTGTCAGAGTAACATAAGAAAAGAGCCTCCAGCAGAGAAGGTAGTCTGTCTTTCATTGAAACCCAGAAATTCCACTTTCAATGGAGGTTTAGAGTGAGATGTAGTTTATTTTAAACAGGATATAAATGCAAGTCTTTTCATACATCCATAGATTCCTTCATCCCTCTTCCCTATCCCAGTGCCACAAACACTAGGCAGGCAGGTGCTTTTACTCTAGGGAATAAAATTAATTTTTTTTATTGAGAAAAAATTGAACATATCAGTTTTTATGAGCCTTGAGGGAGATCTCCTGAGTATGGTGGCACAGCTAAGTGAGAGCTGAAATTTTCTTCTTCCTTGCTTGTCATAAAATTGCAGTCCTGTCATGAAGGTCAACCATGGGAAGAAGGGGCACAGTGAATCTACCCAGGCATCTTTTCTATTTTTATTAGTCTAGAGGAGACTCATTTTTCTATTTTATATGTCCAGAGATTGTGCCTTTTTCTATCTTGTCTGCTCAGAGAGGATGGCCTTTTCCAGTTTCAACAATGATGCAGTACAGGTGAGCAGCTGTATGTTGTGGGTTGGAGACCAAAGACTTCTACTTGCTAGAATTGAAAGGCTCCCTACCACTTTCTTCTCCACTCACACAATAAGCTCAAAGCATTACGCACTTATCCAGACCTCCATAACCAAGTGGAGTTGGAAGACTGTAAGCCATGCTACATATGCATCAAATGAGCCTATAAACCAGGGTCAGCAAACTGTGACCCTAGGACAAATCCTACCCACCACCATTTATGTGGTCTGCAAGCTAAAAGTGTTTTTAATGTATTTTTTTGTTGTTGGTTTTTTTTTTGTTTGTTTTTTGTGGTTTTTTTTGAGACAGTCTTATTCTGTTGCCAGGCTGGAGTGCACTGGCGCGATCTCAGCTCACTGCAACCTCCGCTTCCCAGATTCAAGCTATTTTCCTGCCTCAACCTCCCAAGTAGCTGGGACTACAAGCACCGTGCCATCACACCCAGCTAATTTTTGTATTTTTAATACAGACAGTGTTTTACCATGTTGGCCAGAATGTTCTTGATCTCTTGACCTTGTGATCCACCCACCTTGGCCTCCCAAAGTGTTGGGATTACAGGCGTGAGCCACCACGCCTGGCCTGTTTTTAATATATTTTAATGGTTGGGAAAAAGTCGAAGTAGATGAATATTTCATGTGTGTATAAATTATATGAAATTCAAATTTCAGTCTCCAAAGAGTTTTACTGAAACATAGCCACACTCATTCATTGACACATTATTTATGGCTGCTTTTGCATTACAATGGTAGAGTTGAGTAGTTGCAATAGACAGCATATGATCCAGAAAACCTAAAATATTTACCATTTGGCCTTTTACAAAAAATGTTTTTTATCCCTGCTATACAGCACTTTTTAATGCACCTTTTCCTAAGAGTTAGAAAGAATGGTTTGTAAAGTTTATAGGTTACTACAATTTCCAGACAGTCTTTACATGCCCCATGCCCCACCCCTTATTTGCTTGATTTCTTTTCAGCTAGTATCTTATCCTTCACACTACCTGTTGCTTCCAACCTTGATTGAGCATTGAACGCCAAAAGCAAGATTCATGTTCCTTTTCTTGTTGGAGGGTACCAGTGCCAAGTGGAAATTCCAAAAAAGTCAGGTGAATTTGGGCTGCTCATGAGGGAGTAGGTAGGTCACAGCAAAGCTTTCACCCCTATTTTTAGGACCTAGAGTTTCAAGGTCAGAGTTCTCTATAAATAGCCCAAGATGGCCGGGCGCGGTGGCTCACGCCTGTAATCCCAGAACTTTGGGAGGCCGAGGCGAGCAGATCACGAGGTCAGGAGATCCAGACCATCCTGGCTAACACGGTGAAACCCCGTCTCTACTAAAAGTACAAAAAATTAGCCAGGCGTGGTGGCAGGTGCCTGTAGTCTCAGCTACTTGGGAGGCTGAGGCAGGAGAATGGCGTGAACCCGGGAGACGGAGCTTGCAGTGAGCCGAGATGGCGCCACCACACTCCAGCCTGGGCGACAGAGCGAGACTCAGTCTCAAAAAAAAAAAAAAAAAGCCGAAGATGACCAATGCTAAAGAACTGATTTTTGTCCTTTTATAAAAATCATTTTTGTTTTTGCCAGCCTAAACCGATGCTCGTATACTTTGTTCATGTATTTTCTCTGGAAACAGGTTTAAACTGAACTTCAACCACTGCCTTATTCTGTGTTCCTGCAGAATGACTTCATAGTAGGTCTTTTCCTTAATACATGTTCCTGTGGTCTTTATAGGTCCAGAATATCAACTGTCAGATTTTGGAGTTGAAACATGAACTGAATCTGAATAGAGACGAGAACCGTTAGAGAAACTATTGGGATACATGGGGCTGTCTAAAGGACAGCAAGTACACCTTCATTTTCAGCTCCTGAAGTTATTGGGCTGCCCTGAAAGAAACACAATAGAACATTGACAAACTAGGCAGAATCTATAATGCTTTCATTTTATACCTTAGAAATATCTAAAATAATGTGAATTTTCATTTGGGAATTTAAGTGTTCTTTCAGTATGTTTTGATACAAGTACATGAAGTCTCCAGAGGCACCTACAGCAATGAAGTTGAAATACAGAATGAAGGACAACAAGATTGACTGCGGATTTCTCACTCCAGAATTCCCCATCCGATGAGTCCTAGAGTACTTAGAAATGGAGTAACCTTAGCAAGTTTCAGGGTTAAGACCAGAGGATCCCATTGTGCAAGGTCTGATTAGGGTTCAGGTTATGCTTATGGTATAATTCTGTTACCACATGTGTCTAATACCAACTATTGACTCTAATGCTGTTCTTTAAAAGGTTAAGTCTTATCCAGGACAAAGCATGTACTGAAAAAGCATGCGGGAAATCTACTTAGAATGGTTGGCATTTGTCTCCTGGACATTACTAGGAAGGCTGCCAGTTCATTTGCCTTTAAAAAGACAAAGACAAAATTCCTGAAAGCAAATTGGTCCATGTACTGCATTGGAATTTATTCCCTAAACTCTATAAAAAAGATAACATAAATATTATGCAATGAATTCATGAAAAGATAATGTGTCAAATTTATGTTATTAAAATTATAATCATGTATAGTTAGGAAGACATCTACTATGTTTTAGTCATGTACTGGCTCTAGACGAAATTTAAAATCAACAGAACATAACAGCAATTATGATAATAGACATTTAATTCACCATTAGATAGATTCACAATTGAAATGAAGTAATTCCATGAACAATTAATAAAGCATATTAACCCTTAAGCATATCAAATTCTGTACCCTTTCCCCCAGAAATACTGTTTTTTAACTTTTAGCATTATAAAGGTATTTAGACTTTGTGGAATAAAAGTGTGCATTATTTTAGAGTATACTGTCAGAGTAGACATTACAGAAACACATTTGATATTCATTATATATACCAACTAAAATTATACTAAGAGATATTTTAATACATGTATTAGTCTGCTTGGGCTGCCATAACAAAATACCATAAACTGGGTGGCTTAAATAGGAATTTCCTTTCTCACAATTCTAGAGAATAGACATGGAAGAACAAGGTGTCAGAAGAGCAGTTTTCTGGTGAGGCTTCCCATGCTGGCTTGCAGATGATTGCCTTCTCTCTGTTTCCTCACAGGTCCTTTCCTCTGTGTGCACTGAGAGAGAGCTCTGGTGTCTCTTCCTCTTCCTATGAAAACACCAGTCCTATTGGATTAGGGTCCTACCCTTACGACCTCATTTCATCTTAATTAACTTCTAAAAGTTTATCTCCAAACGCGGTCAGGGCTTCAACGTATGAATTTGGGGGGAACACAATTCACTGTGTAAGATATGAATAAACAGTTTTAAAATTATTACAGAAATTTAAATTTAAAATTATTACAGAAAAATACAATGTGAGCTTAGATCTTCCTGTTTTTTACCCTATTAATGAGGTAGGAAAGATATGAGGTGGATTCTTTTATACCACAGGTGGTCCTTTGGAATACTCTGGAAATAATAACAATCTAAAGTGATACTCCTTAATTGCAAAATAATTTCACCAATAGCTTCCTAATAGAGAGCAGTCAATGCACCTGTCTTACCCCATTCAGGATGCTGTAACAAAATATCATAGACTGATGTTTTGTAAACAATAGAAATGTATCTATCATGGTTCTGAAGCCTGGGGAGTTCAAGATCAAGGCACCAGCAGATTTAATGCCTGGTGAGGACCTGCTTCCTGACTCATAGATGGCTCTTCAGTGTGTCGTCACATGGTGGAAGACATAAGGCAGCTCTCTAGGGCCTCTTTTGTAAAGGCACTAATTCCATTCATAAGGATCCACCTGTTGTGAGGTGACCTAATCACCTCCCAAAGGCCCCACCCCTTAGTAACTTTACATTGGTGATTAAATTTCAGCATATAAATTTTGGGTGGTCACAAACATTCAGAATGTAATAGTACTCTTGGAACACACATTGTACATTATATATATCTATATACATTATATATATATATATACACACACACATTTTATATATATATATAAAATATATTTCCATAGTAATCTTGCTCTAAAAATATAGTGTAATGAATAAAATTAAATATCTGAGTTCCCTTTCATTGAGATGTCCAACAACCTTCCTTAATCTTTGATATTCTTATTATTTTTAAATTTGAATACTTTCATCCAAAGTCCAATAGCAATTAAGTAACAACACTTGAGTCTAGATCTTTTAGAAAACTTTTTTTTTCCTAATTCCTTGCTGCACAGGATAAGAATGTTATACAATTTATGATACCACATAACATTTTTTGTTGTTATTGTTTTTTATGACTTAAAATCTGAAAGAAAAAAATAGTTTGGGTAATTCATTGCAGGGTGATGTTTACTTGCTTTCGTGTTTTGGATTTGGAAAAGCACCTTTGGTTTATATGAAGAATGACTGAACATCTTAAAGAGCTCAAGTGTGGGGAAAGGGATAAACAGCTGGGCAAGTAGAGAACTGGAGCCGTGTGAATTAGCATTTGCCTTCTGAGGATGCACCTACTAGCAGAAGGCAATGAGATACTGGTTATTAAACAATATAATGATATTAATTGCCATGAGTCATCAAGTGACAATTTCTAGATAACAGCCAGTGGTGCTTTTCACAACCTTTATCTCATTTCATCTCTATAACTCTATACATAGATACCAGAATTTTCCTTCATTACACTGGTGAGAAAACTGAAGCCCAGAGAGGTTAATAAGCTTAACCAGGGTTATACAGTAAGTATCCAGTTCAGAATTCATACTTAGGACAGCTCTCTATACCCATGTATGCTCCCTTTTTGCTACAATTCCCACTCTTCTGCCTTACAAAAAAGAATGTTTTAGTAACTTCAGCTTACAGAATACTTTGTTTCTAAATAGTATGAAAATAGTAAGTCAAGGGGTATTTTTCTTCAAATGGTGTGAATGTAAGAAAATCACATAAATAATGAGGATAATGAATAGCACAAGCTATGAGAACACTTGGTGGAATGTGGTTGCCTATAGGAGAGTGTATGACTGATGTGTGAGTGTGAGTGCTGTGTGTGATACTTTATCTTGAGCCAGCCTCTCCTCATGCACTAGTCTGAATCCTGGTTCTTTGCCCTTCTTTATGTTTTCTAATCACCTTGGAATTTTTATTCTCCCTTTAATCTATCCAATTGCATCAACTTTTAAGAAACAATTACAGTCTAATTTCTTCTAGGGCACTTTTGCCATATATTTGAACCAAATAATAGCATTTTGTTTATGGTCTCTACCCAGATCTTAGCTCTTGATAATAAACTATATGGTATTTTTATCTATTTACTTATCTAAACTGTAAACATCTTTGGTCTCTCGACAGTAAGCTTTCAATGCATAGCAAATGCCAGAAATAAAAGTCAGTTATTTGATGAATAAGTCGTCATATCAAATATGCCTTTTAAATTATGTATATGTTAATTAGTTTATTTGTTAGAGCAAGGAATCCAGGGTATGCACATAATCCTGCCAAACCAGTACGTTTTGCACAAAACTAAATTCTGTTCCAACTCTGGATACTATTCCCAAACTCCAGACACCAATTTCAGACTGGAGAATATGGATGCCTCACTCACTGAAGCAGAGTTTAATTGAATAAGACAGAGAATAACTTCCCTGTCTTGGGTTCCACATAAGGCACTGCTGCTATAGAGATTAATCAGATGCAGTCTTTCCTTTAATGAATTCAGTCCTACAGTAGAGGAGACAGATTTGTAGAGACAGACAAACTATTCAGAGAGTTTAATGTTTTATTGGGACCTGGAAAGAAACAGCTACGTCACTGTTTTCTGTGTCACAGAAAAGCTGTCTAGTTGGACATCTAGAGGTCTCATAGAGACATATCAGCTAGGAAAACAAAACCAATAAACTTCTTATCTGGCTGTCTCAGAAATTTGATATTGACAAGTCAGAAAAAAGAACCCTTAGTCTTAGGGACAGAAGTCCACTAAGGATGTCCTTGTTATGAGTATGTTAATTTACAAGTAAAACAAAGCAATCATATCTGTGACCCACTCATTCCCTCCAGATTTGTGGCAAGTATTGAATCAGAGTGATTTGCTCTGTGATTACTATTATTCACCTTTGGAAAACTAACCACTTTATGTCTTAATTCACAATTCTGTAAAATAGTGATAATGATAATACCTACCCCTAGGATTGTTGTGTGATAATTGAATGAGTTATTTGAATGAGTTAATTGAAACTGTATAATGCTTACACAGTTTCTTGCACATTGTATGCACAATGATAACATAATATTATTTAAACATTTAATGATATGGTTTGTAACAGCTTAATGTATACAATACCATGGTAGAGTTGTAGCAGTCAAGAAATCTGAGCTGGTGAATGTATTTTTCATTCATTTAGTTATTTCTCAATATCTATTGAGCACCTAACATAAGTCATTCTTTTGCTTGGTGCTGGTAATATAGTAATAAATCAATCAAATCGATGTTTTCCCCTAACAATGCTTAAATTATAATAAGAAATGTATCATATAACTATGATAATAAATGACGGCTGTTATCGCTTGGAGTCGGGTGGGTTGTGATGGTTAATTGTATGTGTCAATGCAACTGAGCTGTGCAGTAACCAGATGTCTGGTCAAACATTCTGGGTGTTTCTGAGAGGGAATTTTTGCATGACATTAACATTTAAATCAGTAGACTAAATAAAGCAGTTTGCCCTTCCTAATATGGGTGGACCTCAAACAGTCAGTTGAAGAGCTAATAGAACAAAAAGGTTGAACTCCCCCTGAGTAAGAAACAATTTCTCCTGCCTGATATCCTTTATACCAGGACACTGGCTTTTTTTCTGCCTTTGAACTTGAATGGCAACATAAGCTCTTCCTGGTTCTCAACGTGCTCGCCTTTGGATGAAAACTACACAATTGGCTCTCCTAATACTGAGGCCTTTGAACTTTGATTAGAACTAAGCCTTCAACTTTCCTGGATCTCCCACTTGCTGGCTCACCCTGCTGATCTTGGGACTTGCCTACTTCCATAATCACATGAGCCAATTCCTTGTAATGAATTTCTTTATACATATGTTTAGTTTATACACACACATCCTATTGGCTCTGTTACTCTGGAGAAAACTGGCTAGGGAGCACTTACTTCCTATTTCTAATATTTCCTTCCCTGTGGAGGGAGCTTAACCTGGATTTTCCATGAACAGAAGCTGGATTGTTCCTGCCTTCTCACTCACTTGTCTCCTAGGGAGGAGGAGTAAATTTTCTTAGAGGTTAGTTTAGAATAAGAAAATTGGGTATGCATAACCCCCAATTCCTACTTATTCTCCCCCATTTGCTCTCCTCTGCCATGCGTTGGGACAAGACTGCTCAAGCATCCATCACTGTGTGTAACTATTGATAGCCCCAATTCTGCAGTTCAGGATAGAAAGTCCATTTACTAGCAAATATAAGCTACATTCTCCAAAATTCACTTTATTAGTAATGGGGATGGTATTTTTGCTTCCACCTGCTATAATCTTTTATCTAATTCTCATTTGATTCAGAACTCAAGTGGGGAAGTAGAGATTCAATTGTTGGATAACCTGAACCTCAAATAGCTATAATGCAGAAAACACACATATGAGGGATTTAATCTAGAGAGACAGGAAAAGCCTACTGAAGGAAATGATGCTTGGATATAAGCTGACCACTAAAAGAGAGAGGAGGTGAGTCCAGGACACAGTGGGCTCTTCCTCTCCTGTTTCTGGATGAGCACTGCTTATGGCGCTTTTTACTTCCCATTATCTTTGTTGACAAATGTTCGTTTTAGACTCTATTAATTACATTTGACTCTTCAAGGTCTTTAGACTATTGGAATAGTCAGTTTTTATCTTAAGTTACAGCCTCACTTTTTGTTAGAGAAAAGCTTTCAGTAATCCATTTAAATTATTGCCCTTTTGCAAGTTAATTTTCCATGATTATTATTAATATTAATAGCTATCAATTATAGATGACTTACTATCTGTCAAAAAGCATGGAAAGAATTTTGTATACATGATCTCATTTGATACTTATAAAACTGTAATTTGAATAGTGTTACTATCTGCATAGTCAAATGAAGAAATTAATGCTTAGGAGACCAAGTGACATATCCTTAGGTCACATAGTTAGTAAGCAGCACAGCCTGGGTGGAAACCACTTGCGTTATTTTAACTCCAGTGTCCATACTCCTAAAAAGTATAGTTTACTTTCTTAAAAGCTAATGTTATTTCTAAGTATTGGATTACCCATTTTCAACTTTAATTATAGCAAAACCACGTGAACAAGCTTCTATAGGACATCAGCAAGGAAAAGGCACTGTAGTGCATCCAATTCCTTACACTGACAAACTGGTTAAATTATCAGACCCTTTGATGTAGAATAAAATTTGTGTGGTCTTTGTGTGGAGAAAATGTTATATATATATATGTATTTTCTTTTTAATTCACTAAAACCCAAACATAATTACCTTTAATGAGGTATTGCATAATTTAGGAAATATATTTGCACACACGTCAGCATACAATTTGATGCTTAAATCAATATACTCCTTCCTGGGACTTCCTCATGAACAATTTTTGAAATGCAGAAATAAATGCTTGGAATTAATTAAGTTTGATTCAACAAAAATTTACTAAGCATTAGCAATGTGCAACATATTGTGCCAGAAACAATGGAGAATACAAATTCAATCTTCAAGGATATCACAATGTCTTATATTGTGATTTCTTATTCTCATTTCTATTCACAGAAGTTATTTTATTATTTCCTAAGTGATCTTCCTGTTTTCCTTCCTCCATTTGTTTTGCTGCCCAGTATAAATGAGAGATGAGATCCTTCATGAACCATATTTTTATTGCCTTGCACCATGGCAAAGAGAAATGTCAGGTGAATAAGAATTTTCTGTTTTGAACTAAAATTTTAATAGCACCTAGAACACTGTCATCATAAAAAATAATTGATCGTGGTATTGATGCCAGCATTTATTTCCTTGGCACTTTATTTGACAGGAAGAGCATTACAGTGAATGAGATGCTCTAGCCATTCTAAATATCATTAATGGCTGGCAAATATTCCCCTATATTCTAAAACCTTTCTGAGATATGCACAGCTATCTCTCCAAATTAACAGTGTCTATATGACACTTGGTGTACCACCTGTTCCCCAAGGGCAGAAAGAATAGAAAAAAATCAGTCATCAGGAAAAACAGCAAGCTTTGGAAAAAAAGTATTCCAGAATAAAACAGGATTTGTGAAAATGTATCTCCCCTCTAATACCCACTTCTTTTTACAGAGGCAACTTTAGTGTGAGTTTCTAGAATGTAGACTAGAAATTTGCCTTATGCTTCTTAGTATATCAGATTATACTCAAGGTATATACCCTATAGACATTAAATGAAAATTGCTTGGTACAATGATTGACTCTGTGTGCCCTTATTATGGCCTCAATCTCCCATGTTTCAATATATAGTGATAAGATGTTAATTAAAAATAAAAAAAACACTTTTGGGGAAGGTATGCAGAAAATGAGGAGTAAGGAGATTTAAGAAAGTCTTTTTACCAGCGCAATGAATCTAGATTGCAGAGAGAAAAATAAAGAATGGCTTTCTGCATCAGCTTGTCATTCTGTAATTACAACAATCACTTTCAAGAACTGTCTGGATATTAAAGTGGTAAAACTAAAATCAATCTAATTATCCACAGTGAACTTTCCTTCCATCAATTTCCATTACAGGGGAAACAAAATTGGCCATTACTTACCACTTCAATATTAATGCTGCCTTCAGCCCCACTGAGAGGTACTTAGATGCACACCATTTGTTAGAAATCTGAAAGTGATTCTTTTGACTATTAGCACATGCATAGCAAGAGAGATGAGACAGAGAGAAATTACTAGCTCATTTTTTTTCTTTCAACAAAGAGGCACTAGGCTCAGCCTTGTGACTATAAACACACATAAGATGATTAGTCTTATTGAAAGAATTCAGAGTCTGGTTAGGGAGAAATACACATAGATAATAATGAAACAATGTGGTAAATGCAATGATTGAGAGATTTACATAGTAATGAGTGGGAGTAACTAGCCAAGTCAGAATGTTTGTAAAAGATAGGGAGAGGGATATTAGTCAGGGATATAACTGAGATGTTTCTTGGGAGAAATTGGAATTACAAAGATAGCATTTCCTCTAAAAGTAAAGTCCTGAGCAAAATCATGGAGGCGAGACAGACTAAGGGGTGAATATGGAGCTACAAGCAGTTTGCATTCTGTAACCTGGTAAACCAGGCAGAGACTGCCAGGCTGAAAAAAGCAATGAGGCAATGAGGTATACTTTGTGCTCCATTTTAAAGAAAAAATTTTTTCCTAATAAGATATTAAAGAATCGAAATGTTTACAAGCATTGGAGCTACACTGTTAAGATCTGTGTGCTCATTGTTCCATTGCCCTTCCAGATCCATTCTTCACCCATCTCAACTCTGTGCTCTGCCTTGGAAGAGTGACCTGTACAGACTACATCGAGGGTTCTCATGCCTTCTGATTTCCAGCTGGGTTTGGGCAATGGGAATCCTAGTCGGATGATCAGAAAGAGGTTGGCAGTGAGGTCAGAGTATTTATCTGGCTTCCACCCAGCTTAAGAGGGCATCAAACACACCAGCTCAAGAGGGCATCTTGAGTTGGTGCATTTCTTGATTATTCAAAGATCTTTGCTTCTTTCAAAGCAGTCAGCCTTACCCATTTAATTTTCCCATATTCCAGTAATCAATTTCCTCACCTCATCCCATAAAGCCAAGAGGTCATAATACCTTGGTCAGACTATTACACTGTCTGTTGCGGTTGCCCTACATGCAAACCTCTGGAAATTGTCTCTGTATGAAAAAAGCTTCCATGAATTGTCCTACTTTAAAATGTTCATTGTTTCCTGTTGGAACCTGAACTGATATATGTTGCATATAGATAAACCAAACTAGAGGCTGTAATGAGAGTGCTTTAAAAAAAAGAGAGAAGAGATGGCCCAGCAAAGACATCCATATTACTGGATCAATGATACTGGAGACAGAGAAGTGAAAAAATTAATAAGTGCTTGAAGGTAAAATCAGTTGAATGTATTAATTGGCTGGGAAGAGAGGCAAAGGAGAGGGGAAGTCAACAATTATTTCCAGTTTTCTAATTTTCAAGTTTTTAATTCCAGTAACTAGATGGATTATAGTGCTAATAGAGACTAAAGATGGAAGGAGAAATTTATGGGGAAAGATAATAAGTTTATTTCCATAAAATTTTGGCTTTGAGATGTCTAGACCTGCTGGACATGTGAAAATAGAAATCAGGATGGAAAACAATACTTTTGAAAGTTGTCAGCATATCAGCAGGTGGGATTTAAACCATGAGAGGACCCTGGAAAAGCCAACATTTAAAGAAACAGTTCTCAAATTTGAAGGCTTGTAGGTTCTACCCAGAATGTGTGTAAAAATGCACTGTCCAAGATCTTTAATCTATGACTCTGATTTGGTAGGTAGAGTGGTGGGTTTAGAGATTTTACACTCTGAACATATATCCCAAGTAATTCTGATTACATAGTTTGCAAACCACACTTACAGAAATATTAATTTAAGGGTGGAGAAAGGAAGAAATGCTCATGAAAGAGAGAAAACAATGCAATATCAAGAAAACATACAAAACTCCTAAAACTCAACAACAAAAATAAAACAACTTGATTTAAAAGTGGGCAAAGGGCTTGAATAGACATTCTCCAAAGAAGAAGATACATGAATGGCCAGGACAATAAGTACATGAAAAGATAATTAACATCAATAATCATTAGAAAAATGCAAATCAAAACCACAAGGAAATATTATTGCATCTTTTAGGATGATTACTATCAGAAACACCAAAAATAAGTACTGGCAAAGATGTGGAAAAATTGGAATCCTTGAGCAATGTTGGTGGGAATGTAAAATGATACAACCACTGTGGAAGCTGCATGGTAGTTCCTCAAAAAATAAAAAAAAATTACCCTATGATCCAGCAATTCCACTCTTGAATATATGCCCAGAAGAATTGAAGGGTCTTGAACAGATAGTTATACACTAACATTTATAGCAACATTATTCACAGTAGCTAAACTGTATGTAATTATAAAGGTAACATCTGAAACAAAAATATAAAACTTCCTAAATATAAAAATATTTTTAAAAATAGCAAAGAAAACACATTATTTAAAGAAAGACAGAAAATATAAAATAATACATATAGCAATTATGACAGTTAAATTTAAAAATATTAGTCATACCAATAAATGAGAATAGATTTAACTTACAGAGTTAATGAAAAATATCTCTATTTGGTTCACAAAGCAATTATACCTTATATGTTGTGTATAAGAGACACACCTAAAATGAAGTGATTCAAAGAGGCTGAAAATAAAGTAAAAATCAAAGTTATACCAGTCAAATGGAAACAATAAGAAAACCAGGGTTGTAATATTTATATCATGTAAGTCAAATTAGAAGCCAGAAAGCTTGAAAAGGAACCTGAAAAAGAAAGACGCTTTTTAACGTGAAAGCTACAATTCATAATAAATACATGATAGACTCTAATATCTATGTACAAAATAATATGGCAATCATCTTTGAAAGCAGAAACTACAAGAGAGTAAGGGAGACAGACAGAAAAGCTTATTGTAAGATACTTTAAATTCTAATTTCAGTAAAAGACCAAGTGGGTCAAAAATAATTAAAGATATGGGTATTAATAACATAATCAATAAGGTATATTTTATTAGTATATATTGAAATTTATACACTGCTTTTGTTTGTTTTTTGTTTGAGACAGGGTCTCACTCTGTCACCCAGGCTGGAGTGCAGTGGCACAATCTCGGCTCATTACAGCCTTGACCTCCAGGCATCAAATGATCCTCCCCTTTCAGCCTCCTGAGTGGCTGGGACTACGGGTGCATGCCACCACACTGGGCTCGTTTTTTTTCTTGCAAACACAAAGTCACACTGTGTTGCCCTCTAGTAATAAAGAGCATAACTTTATCTTAAGACCTTAAGAAATAGTCACAAAATCAATCTTAGATTGTAAAGAAAGCATTGATAAGTTGCATAAAGTATAAAGTCAAATTGCTACAAACAGCACTTTCTGAATAAAATAAGAAAAACCTAAAAATTAATAACAAAAAGCCAAGATTTTCCACTTGGGTTTTTTTTTTAATTACTATTAAAATTTAAATTATATAATTTCTTTAAAATCATGATATAGAAACTTTACAAGTTAAAAGCAAATATAGGAGAAAAATTCAGAACCATAAATTTTTATATCAATAAAAATGAAGGAATGAAAATAAATTAAAATGCAGACAATAATGCATATCCTATAGGTTTATGGAAAGTATTCAACAGCATAATGTATGTAAAATACTGGGTATATGTTTGGCATGCTGTAATAGTGAATAAACATTATTTGTCTAATGATGCTCTGCAATCTTCTGAACATGTCCATCACAATGATTACTGAAAGACATTCTTATGCTCCCTCTAGTCTGTCTCATTCTTCTACATTACTGAAGACCAAAGCCATCCAATCAAAGGCCTTTCCCTGTATCGCCTCTTATCTCCAAGTTATTTTCATCATATCTTTCTCTCTATATCCATATTTCTGTGTCCCATTTCTGTAGATTTCAGAGGAACAGGCACCCCTCCTCATGTCTGAGGCTAAATTCTTCACCTTCCTGCCTCATAATGAACTTTGCTTAGGACTATGATTCTGTTTTGATTCTTCAGCATCTTCTTCTCCAGTGGTTCCTTCATCTCAGTCTACAAATATGCTTTATCAAAAATAAAGCAAAATTTACTTCAACCTAGCTTGTTTCTCAAACTCTTTTTAAATCCCTTCTTATTTAGCAACTTCATAAAATAGTAGTTGATGCTCAGTGCTTGTACTCTTGGTGGATTCACTCTTTAAACTCTTGCTTCCTCTTTTCTGTCCCTACCAATCTATTAAAACTATTTTTTATTGATACAAAACATTTTACATATTTATGGAGCACACGTGAGTGATTTGTTACATGCACAGAATGTATAATAATCAAGTCAGGGTATGTGAGGTCTTTATCACCCTGAGTATTTATTGTTTCTATGTGTTGGTAACATTTCAAGTCCTCTCTTCTAGCTACTTTAAAATATACAGTACAATCTTGCTAAGTATAGTTATCGTACTCTGTTATTGAATACTGGGGCTTATTTCTTCTATCCAACTGTATGTTTGATAAATCACCTGCAAATCACCAACACGATTTATTCTTAAACTTGATTTTACTTGACATCTCAGTCCGAGTTGACACAGCAAATATCCCTTCTTATTGAGAACTTCCCTTTCTTCATCTTTCATTTCATAATACTGACTTAGTTATTCTCTTCCTTTTCTGCTGTCACTTTCTCTGCCTCTTTGCTTCCCCAAGGTTTCCTTTTAATTCTCTCCTTCTCTCTTCCTTTCATGATGTTTTCAATTTCTGAGTATGCCCCTGACTCAATTCTTCATTATCTCTCACATCTGCTCACTTACAAAATACTTCTGTTTTTTTAAACAAGTTTCACATCTGTCCTTTTCTTTGTTTCCATTGTCAACATTTTAGTACATGTATGTACTATGACAACATTCTCCTAACTTTTGTTCCATCTCGCATCAATGACAATTTTTGTCCTATTAATACATTTTAATTGTATGACTTTTCTGTTCATGAATCATTAATGGATTCTTACTGCTTCCAAAACATAAATTATAAATTCTATATTTTGGCATTTACAACACCTTATAATCTTGAGGAAATTTAACTTTTGAAATTCTCATTACTCCCTGAACATATGCTATGTTTCAACCCAATTAGACAACTTGTCATTCTTCATAACAAGCCTGGTGCTTTCCTCTTTGATATCTTTTTCCAGTTCTAATTTCTACCTAAGATCTCTCTTACACCACATGATACACGTAACAACTTTCTTTGCTACTTATTATTGAAAAACCGAAGTCAAATGCCACCTTCTCCTCAAAATGACCTGATGACTTTAGACAAAGGATTTTTCCTCTTCTGGATTCTTAAGAGTTACTTCTTATGCCATATTTACTTTTTTACATACATTTCTTATGTTTCTATGGATCTGAAAGATCACCTGGTACACAGAAATGTATTCCTTTTCATACAATCGTTTATATTAATATATCCATTAGGTCCTAGCACAATGATATACACAGCATAGACATTATGAAATACTGATTGAATGACTGACTGATGAGTGGGAGAAGTAAAGATACATGTAGGTGGGTGATAAGGAGTGTGGAACTGAAAGTGGTGGAAACATGAATTCAGCTTATGTTTATAAGTACAGTTGCAGAAATGAAAAGAATGTCTTCTATATGTCCTAGATTCTCTGTCTCTCTACTTTTCAATGCTTGATCTCCTGACTGTTGGCTCAGCCTTATGCCAATTTCTTGGACCAAGCCCAACTTGCAGCTAAGATAAATTTGTAGGTAAAACAAAACAACTTCAGGCTAAGTTCCATTCTTGTTGACATTTCTTTTATTTTGCCATTTCTATTCCTGTTAACTAATCCATAATCAACCATGGTAAAAGATAGTTAAATTTACATAATCTGCCTCCAGGCATAAAAATGACTTGTTACTCCTTAGTTATTCACCAGTGCCTTGACCAATGCACAGCACGAAATACATCTTGAATAAATTATTCAAGTTTAATTATTGAATAATTATTCAATATTGAGTAACAAATGTCAGCAGCACATCAGCAAAATCCATTAGTACATCAAAAAGTATATCCACTTTGAACAAGTAGGTTTTATCCCTGGGATGCAAGGTTGGTTCAACATATGCAAGTCAATAAACATGATTCATCGCATAAACGGAAATAAAGACAAAAATCACATGATCATCTCAATACATGCGGAAAAGGCTTATGATAAAATTCAACATCCCTTCATGTTACAAACTCTCAGCAAACGAGGTATTGAAGGAACATTCCTCAAAATCATAAGAGCCATCTATGACAAACCCACAGCCAACATCATACTGAATGGGCAAAAGCTAGACACATTCCCCTTGAAAACCAACACAAGACAAGGATGGATGCCCTCTCTCGTCACTCCTATTTAACAATGTCCTGGCCAGAGCAATCAGGCAAGAGAAAGAAATAAAGGACATCCAAGTAGGAAGAGATGAAGTAAAATTATCCCTGTTTTCGGATGACATGATTCTATATCTAGAAAACTCCAGCCTTGGCCCAAAAGCCAAACTGATAAACAATTTCAGCCAAGTGTCAGGATACAAAATCAATATGCAAAAATCACTAGCATTCCTATACACCAACGACAGTCAAGCTGAGCGCCAAATCAGGAATGCAATCCCATTCACAGTTGCCACAAAAAGAATAAAATACCTAGGAAACAGCCAACAAGGGAGGTGAAAGATCTCTACAATGGAAATTACAAAACACTAATCAAAGAAATCAGAAATGACACAAACAAATGGAAAAAAATTCCATGCTTATGGATATAAAGAATCAATAGACTTAAAATACCATACTGCCCAAAGCAATTTATAGATTCAATGCTATTCCTATCAAACTACCAATGATATTCTTCATAGAAACAGAAGAAAACTATTTGAAAAATCATCTGGAACCACAAAAGAGCCTGACTAGCCAAGGAAATCTTAAGCAAAAAGAACAAAGCAGGACAAAGCTGCTCAACTTCAAACTATACTATAGGGCTACAGTAACCAAAACAGCATGGTAGCGGTACAAAACAGACACATAGACCAATGGAACAGAATAGAGAGCCCAGAAATAAGGCTGCACATCTACAGCGATCTGATTTTTGACAAAGCTGATAAAAACAAGCAGTAGGGAAAGAACTCCCTGTTCAATAAATGGGGCTGTGATAACTGGCTAGCCATATGCCGAAGATTGAAATTAGACCTTTTCCTTACACCATAAGCCAACACCTCCCTTGTTGGCTGTTTCCTAGGTATTTTATTCTTTTTGTGGCAACTGTGAATGGGATTGCCTTCCTGATTTGGCGCTCAGCTTGACTGTCGTTGGTGTATAGGAATGCTAGTGATTTTTGCATATTGATTTTGTATCCTGACACTTGGCTGAAATTGTTTATCAGTTTGGCTTTTGGGCCAAGGCTGGAGTTTTCTAGATATAGAATCATGTCATCCGAAAACAGGGATAATTTTACTTCATCTCTTCCTACTTGGATGTCCTTTATTTCTTTCTCTTGCCTTATGGTTTCCTTGAGACCTTACGTTAACTCAAGATGGATTAAAGCCTTAAATGTAAAACCAAAAACTATAAAAATCCTAGAAGACAGCCTGGGCAATACCATTCTGGACATAGGCATGGGCAAAAATTTCATGATAAAGATGCCAAAAGCAAGTGCAACAAAAGCAAAAATTGACAAATGAGATCTAATTAAACTAAACAGCTTCTGCACAGCAAAAGAAACTATTAACAGAATAGACAGACAACTTACAGAATGGAAGAAAATATTTGCAAACCATGCATCTGACAATATCCAGCATCTATACGGAACTTAAACAAATGTACAGAAAAAAAAACAAACCTCATTACAAAGTGGGCAACTGACATGAGCAGACAGTTTTCAAAAGAACACATACATGCAGCCAATATGCATATGAAAAAAGCTCAATATCACTGATCATTAGAGAAATGCAAATGCAAATGAAAACCTATTATTAAATGGCTATTACTTAAGTAAAAAAACAAGAGATGCTGGTGAAGTTGCAGAGAAAAGGGAACACTTATACACTGTTTTTGGGAGTGTAAATTAGTTCCATCATTGTAAAAAGCAGTGTGGTGATTCCTCAAAGACCCAACAACAGAACTACCATTTGACCCAGCATTCCCATTACTGGGTATATACCCAAAGGAATATAAATCATTGTGTCATAAAGGCACATGCATATGTATGTTCTTTGCAGCGTTATTACAATAGCAAAGACATGGAATTAACCGAAATGGCCATCAATGACAGGCTGGATAAAGAAAATGTGGTACATATACACCATGGAATACTATGCATCCATAAAAAAGAATGAGATCATGTCCTTTTCAGGAACATGGGTAGAGCTGGAGGCCACTATCCTTAACAAAGCAACACAGGAACAGAAAAACAAATGCCGCCTGTTCTTACTTATAAGTGGGAACTAAATGATGAGAATACAGAGACACAAAGAAGGGAACAACAGACACTGTGGCTGATATGGTTTGCCTCTGTTTCCCCACCCAAATCATCTCAAGTTGCAATCCCCATGTGTTGGGGTAGGGACCTGGTGGGAGGTGACTGAACAATGTGAGGCGGACTTCTTCCTTGCTGCTGTCATGATAGTGAGTGAGTTCTCAAAAGATGTGGTTGTTTGAAATTGTGTAGCACCTGTTGGTGGGAGTGTAAATTAGTTTAACCATTGTGGAAGACAATGTGGTGACTCCTCAAGGATCTAGAACCAGAAATACCATTTGACCCAGCAATCCCATTACTGGGTGTATACCCAAAGGATTATAAATCATTCTACTATAAAGACACATGTGCACATATCATATGTTTATTGAAGCACTATTCACAATAGCAAAGACTTGGAACCAACCCAAATGCCCATCAGTGATAGACTGGATAAAGAAAATGTGGCACATATATACCATGGAATACTATGCAACCATAAAATAGAATGAGTTCATGTCCTTTGCAGGGACATGGATGAAGCTGGAAACTATCATTCTCAGCAAACTAACACAGCAACAAAAAAACAAACACCGCATGTTCTCACTCATAAGTGGGAGTTGAACAATGAGAACATATGGCCACAGAGAGGGGAACATCACACACTGGGGCCTGTTGGGGGGTGGGGGCCAAGGGGAGGGATAGCATTAGAAGCAATACCTAATGTAGATGATGGGTTGATGGGTGCAGTAAACCACCATAGCACATATATATCTATGTAACAAACCTGCATGTTTGTCACATGTATCCTAGAACTTAAAGTATAATAATAATAATAATAATAGAAAGTGTTTGGCACTTCCCCTTTTACTAGTGCTGTCTCCTGTTCCGCCATGGGAAGATGTGCCTTGCTTCCCCTTCTCCTTCTGTCATGATTGTAAGTTTCCTGAGGCCTCCCAATTGTGCTTCCTGTTAAGCTTACAGAACTGTGAGTCAATTAAAGTTCTTCTCTTCATAAATTACAAAGTATCCAGTAGTTCTTTATAGCAGTGTGAAAACAGACTAATACAGTTGCCTACTTGAGGGTGGAAGTTGGGAGGAGGGAGAGGAATAGAAAGAATAATTATTGAGTACTAGGCTTAGTAGCTGGGTGAAAGAATAATCTGTATATCAAACCCTTGTGACATGAATTCACCTATAGAACAAACCTGCATATGTACCCCTGAACCTAAAATAAAAGTTTAAAAATAAAATAAAAAAGAATAATTGTATAAACTGTGTTAAAATATTAACAAGAAAAATGACCATCAATGGTTTGACAAATGATCAAAGTGAGATAAAAACTTAACCAGATGACTTCAAGTCTCTTCTATGATGCTTGATAGGATGTTTTAATAAAGTGTGCATCTTGAAGGCTATTTCCTTACTCAGAATGTATTCCAGTTGTTAAACTTGTCTTTCAAAAAAATAGGGCAAAACATCCAGAGCTGAAGTGGAGACAGAGTGAGGAGTAATGAGGTAATATAAGATCTGGCACCTTCAAAGAAAGAGCAGAGCTTACTTTTGATAAACCTGCCTAAAAGACAAAATACCTTAAGAGAAAACAGTTAAGGATGATTGGCAGGCATTCTATTTAAAGAGAGATCATATCTCACGGTCTGCAAACACCATCACATTTAGAATGACGGCGACAGAGCCTTTATCATGATGAAATAGGAGAGATGGAGTAAATAGAATCATAGCTGAGAGATATCATGTGCGCTTTCTTTTGGGATTGTTAAATTATTCCACAATGAGGAAAAAACTATCCTAAATCCAGCAGAAAGACAGTAGGATGGATGAAAATAGCCTCTGTATTCTCCTTTTCAGCAGCGTTAACTACATCCTTCCAGTTGCACAGAACAATATTGTCTTCTTTGGATATACCTTTTGCATACTCCCATAATAATTATTATAACTACTTACATTAATTTAATAACCCACTTATTGACAACTCTTTTGATATCTTGCAGTTTTGCTTACATATCTTTAAGAAGTAGATTTGTTTGCTTTCCTTTTTTTCATTGGCTATCAAAAATTTAGTAGGAATCAGGAAAATTTCCTTAAGAATCCTAAATATGTCTCACATGCACTTTGCAGTCACTGCTAACACTTAGTAATTTTTGAGCATGGTAACCCTTGCTTCCAAAAGAACAATGGCAAAGCAGTTAGAAACAACAGAATCTATGTCAAGGAAACCAAATGCAATCACTAATCATCTCCTTCTACTTTACCTCTGTCCTGTCCCTAGTGCTTCTGTTTACAGCTGTGCAGGATGTTCACTGCATGAAGGTATCTTCAAGAGGTAAGTAGGGGCTGCGATATTTGTCAGGCTCCATTTGCCAAGCTATATGCTCTAATATGGGGCTGCATTCATTCAGCATGCACATTTTTGAATTCTCATAAAAATACTCTGCAGGGTCACAGCAGCTTTGCCTGTCTGTTTCTATCAGGGCATAGATAGAAATATTTACCTAATGCTAGGCAGTGATCTATCCCATATGAAAGAAAAGTCCCTGTGGAAAACTAATGATTACCAAATAGCCCTTTCTCCTTCTTCCTAAGAAAATCTGATATTGTTCACGATGGCAACATACCCACCTAAAAACCTTCAGCTCATTAGAATCCTGTACAGCTAGGAGTGCACTTGCTAGATGATTACAGCTAGAAGTGCACTCGCTAGATGATTTTGGCCATGAGATATAAGCTGAGACTTTCCGGGAAAGCTTTGCTCTTTCTGATACAGGTGCCAGTCCTTTCTGCTTTCTTGCCTTTTGTTTGTTTGCAAAGCGGACAGTATGCTGAGAATGCCTCAGCCATTTTGTGATTAAATGACAACATGAAGAAAAACTTTCACTAAAGATGGCACATCAGAAAGGTAAAAGGATCCAGGACATTAACAGCATCATAAAGAAGATAATTCAAAGACAAACTTCCCACTGCTTGTTACGTGTAAAAAATAAACCAATGTTGTTAAGCCACTGTGCACTTGTTACTGTCCCATGCAGCAGGAAGCACTCTTAATTGATGTGTCCATCTTTTCCATACCTTGCAAAAGATGTGTAAAAAAGCTTTTGCTAGATTTCAAGTCCAAACCATTTATTGTATGTTATGTTCATCCAGTTACCAAGTTTTATGGTTAATTGCCAAGAACCTAACGTATTGGCTGTACCTCATAAATAAGTTAGGTATGTGTTAGTTAAACAATGCAGATATATTGCTAAAAACAAATTATGACTTTTCCCAAAGTCTTGGTAAGAGTCCAAGGAAAGGGAAATAGCAGTTAATATTAAGCTGAGCTCTGCTGTTTCTTCTGTTTAATATGCTCAAGATACATAATTTTTAACAGATCCTGGCACATAGTGGGTAAATATTGAACAATGAGCAAAATTGTGGCAATATATCAATGGTTTTGAACAATTTCCAAAAGAATAATTTATACTCTAGATAAAAGTAGGCTGGATAAATGATAGATTCTGATGTTGCATTTCCTCAAATAAGACATTGTTGTATTTTAGAGGTTGAAGATTTTACTCTTTTAAAATTGGAAAATATTGTTGTGAGTTTACTTAAAATAAAGTTTACTATAAGTCTACATACTTATTTTCATGAAATAAGACTTTTTGTGCACATCATTTAAAAAAAGGAGTTCTAGACAGAAGGTATAAATGAAAGATACTTGGACCCTGAATACTGGTTCTTCATGTAAGAAGAAAATTAATCACTTGGCAAATGTGCTTTGTGCCTTATTTCCTTATCGGAGTGTAAACTCTAAGGGTAGTGTTGTCCACCCTACATAACATTATCCGCTAGAATATTGCCATTCCCAAGTATTTAAACTTTTCTTGTCTATTGTTTTCCAGACATAATGCCACTAAAGATTAAAGAACAAATAAAATAAGGCTTAGTGTTTCTCCTGAAAGTGCCCATGGGCTTGTGGTAGAAATAGTTCTATTTTTATCCCAAAGTGAGGAAAATCTAGTAATTGAGGTAGATAAAAATTACTTTGCAGCTGAAATATATGAGTGAAGCCTACTGAAAATAAAAGAAGCAGAAAAACATACTACTAGAAAGATAATTTAAGACATGTCTTTCAGTCTTTGATAAAACAAGTAAGCAAAGATAACTCAAGAGGCAATAGATATCTAAATAGATGATTGTTCAAATAGTTCTATAAAGGAAAATTTTATATTACATAAAGAATATCCTTTTTAAAACTGCTTATAAAAATTTCAAACATTGACTCTGCATTAGGCTATAAAGAAAATTTCAAGTAATTCCCTAAAGTGAAATGCAAATTACATCTCTGATGACAGTGTAATTAATCTACAAATAAGAAAATATATTAACAACCAAAATGCAACCACTTAGAAATGTCTTTTCTTCAAGTAATATTGGGGCTAAGAGGAATATAAGACCTCAATTTCTAAATATTTAGATAATAATTATAAGAAGAATACTAAACATCAAAACACATGGATTGTGACTAACATTATACTAACGGGAAAAATACAGCTCTTTAAACATTGACTAATAAATCAAAGGGAATGAATATTTTTTAAAGGTAAACATTAAATGTATAAGTGAGCATGAGATTATAGAATTTAAAAATAGAATTTTTCTGGTTAAAGTAAAGCATGGAATACTTTTACCTAGTTTGGATTACTGGGAAAGAAGTAAGACAAAGACTCCTACCCCTAGACCCATGGATAATTTTTTTTTATGTTCCTATAATATAAAATGCCTTCTTTTAAGCTAATAAGGAAACTGAAAATAATCAAACACCTTCAAAAAACATTAATCAGTCAAAAAATGTATCCGTAAGACCAGGTTTAACTATATGCTTGCTTGATGTAATAAGAGGAAAATGTGTGTGTGTGTGTATGTGTGTGTGTGTGTGTGTGTGTGATTTCCCTCCATTGAATATAGAGTGATAACTCATGTTTTCAAATTATTATCACTAATTTTTTAAAAATTTTAAAAATAGGTATATAATAGTTGTACATATTTGGGAGACACATTTGATATTTTATTTATTTATGTATTTATTTGGAGGTACATTTGATGATTTAATACATTCATATAATTTGTAAAGATCAAATCAATGTAATTGGGATATCCATCACTTTGTCTTTTTAATGTTAGAAACATTCGAATTATTCTTTTCTAGCTATTTAAAAATATATATAACAGATTATTGTAAACTACAGTCATCCTACTGATCTATCAAATACTAGGTCTTATTTCTTCTATCAAACTGCGTATTTGTACCCATTAATCAACCTCTCTTCATCCCCACCTCTACCTTTCCAGGCCTCTGGTGACTGACGATCTATTCAGTAGTTTCATGAGATCCACTTTATAAACTCCCACATGTGAGTGAGAGCATGTGACATTTGCTTTTCTGTGCTTGGCTTATTTCACTTAAGATAGGGACATCCAGTTTCATCCATGCTGCTGCAAATGACAGGATTTCATTCCTTTTATAGCTGAATAATATTATACTGTGTATATATACCACATTTTCTTTATCCATTTATCCACTGATGGGTACTTAGTTTGATTCCAGATTTTGACTATTGTGAAAGGTGCTGCAATAAACATGGGAGTGCAGACTTGTCTTTGATACACTGACTTCCTTCCTTTTGAATATATACTCAGTAGTGGAATTGCTGGGTCATATGGTACATCTATTTGTAGTTTTTTGAGAAACCTCCCATAGTTTTCCATAGTGACTGTAATAATTTATTTTCCCACCAATACTGTGTGAGGGTTCCCTTTTCTCCACATCCTCACCACCATCCATTAGTCCCTGCCTTTTTTATAAAAGACATTTTAACTGGGGTGAAATTATATTGTATTGTGGTTTTATTTGCATTTCCCTGATGACTAATGATGTTGAACATATATTCATATACCTGTTGGCCATTTGTATGTCTTCTTTTAAGAAATGTCTATTCAGGTATTCTTCCCATTTTTAAATTGGATTTTTTTTTTTTTTGCTATTGAGTTGTATGGATTTTTTTATACTCTGGTTGTTGTTAATCTCTTTCAGATGAATAGTTTTCAAGTATTTTCTCCCACTCTGCAGGTTGTCTCTTCACTCCATTGATTGTTTCCTTTTCTGTGAAGCAGCTTCTTAGCTTGATGTAATCCCATTTTTCTATTTTTGTCTTTGTTACCTGTGCTTTTCAGGTCTTACTAAAAAATTATTTGCCCAGATCAATGTCCTAGAAGGCATCCCCAAAGTTTTCTTCTAGTAGTTTTATAGACTAATTAAACTTTTTAAAATTTAAAGATGGCTAGTATGCATCATCATTTTTCTTTTGGAAAAGCATTAATAGGACATTTTTAAAGAAAAGTGCTTCTGTTACTCCCAGAAACCTAGGTATAATGTGGAATTTAGTTATATGTCATCAAAAACAAGAGAACAAACCTAGGGAAGCATAAGTGAAGAGTTCGAATAATAAAAGTGAATTAATAACTTAGAAGACTAAAAGGAAAAATATTTGATGTAGTGGCTTTGGGGGAAGAAAAAGGACAAAGCTAGAAAGATAGGAAGTAGTATTGAGAGAGTACTTTTAAAAATATTAATAAATATGAAAAGATCAAGAGAGAAAAAACATTATCTTATAACTAGATGCCAAGAAAGCATAGATAATAATTCAATACTTTTTTCTGATTTTTTAAAACATAGAAGTAAAATATTTTCTTAAAAAGATTTTTAAGACATATTTCAGGTGAACACTTAGCACCATGTTCAAGGGTAATACCTAGAAGCATGTCTATTAAAGTTAGGATAAAACGTTTTTTCCCTTAGTATTATTTAATATTGTTCTGAAGAAATTATTCAAAGCAATTGAATTTCAGAATCTGCCTCAGAATATTCCTCCTCACTCCAAATACCTGTCACAATTCTCAGTGTTACCAATATTCATTCTTCTCATATGCAATGACCTTTCTGTTCACTTTACAGACCTTTGGATCACCAGCACTAAAGCACTTCCAAAACCTCAATCATTTATACTGCACCCTTTGAACAATTCCTGTGAGTCTTCCACTTCCGGCGGCTCAAGTACATCTCTTGCAGTTATAAAGAGACTAGCCAAGTTTTCTGTGAAACAATAATACACTAGGTTAGTGGACTTAGAATTATTATGCTATTCTGAGTTGTAGTTTTGTTGTTTTTATTTTTGTCACTTCTTCTACCGGTCAGTGAACCACTTTTGACCCATTCATCTATTGCAATACAACAGAAATGACGAACCTTGCAAACTTAATAAATGTACACATTAATATGCAAATACTGTGAAAACAATTTGCTAGGAATTGTACCTCTTAATTTAATGTAAGCTGAGACAAGTGATCAACATAGCCCTTAAGTATATGCACAAACCTTGAGAACATTAATTTTTATTAAGAACATAATAAGGTTTCTATGAAAATCACAACCAATTTTAGAATTCAAGTTTGTAATATGTATGCAAGCAAATTAATTCCATTTATTTTTCTTCTGCTAATGCTAAGCTGCCCATGGAATCATCAGAGGCCCAAAGAACAGCAATTGTGCAAAACTGATATAGTTGTACTGACATGGAAATATATAATACATAATTTCTTTTTAAAAATGTTATAAAATAGCTTGCTTATATTATGTATACTGTGTATATTAATATTAGTATAGTATGTATATTTATACAGCATGTATATTGATATAAAATTATATAAATACATGAAAAATATTGTAAACATATTTATATATACAGAGAGAGAGAGACAGAGGTATGTCTAGAAGAATTATCACCAAATGATACAAGTAAATAATTCTGAGTGATAGCATGTTGATTTTTCATTTTTTCCCTATACTGTAAACTTCAAGATGCTATATGCTCTGTCATTTTATGTCTGCAATAAATATTTGTTAAAAGGATAATCCAAAAAATATATAATGGAATTGGATTTTTTTTTTTTTTTTTTTTTTTTTTTTTTTGAGACGGAGTCTCGCTCCTTCGCCCAGGCCGGAGGGCAGTGGCGCTATCTCGGGTCACTGCAAGCTCCGCCTCCTGGGTTCACGCCATTCTCCTGCCTCAGCCTCCCGAGTAGCTGAGACTACAGGCGCCCGCCACCACGCCCGGCTAATTTTTTGTATTTTTAGTAGAGACGGGGTTTCATTGTGTTAGCCAGGATGGTCTCGATCTCCTGACCTGGTGATCCGCCCGCCTCGGCCTCCCAAAGTGCTGGGATTACAGGCGTGAGCCACTGCGCCCGGCCTGGAATTGGATTTTTTTAACACATTCATTCATGAGCAAATTGGTAATCCTAATCACTGTCAGACCTGTTATCCTAAATGCAAGTGATGAACTGGTAAAAAATTAAGTTGTTTATTTGTACTAGGTGTTGCCATCAAAAATGGCCACCATTCAATTCCTGTCTTTTGTAAACTCACATTCTGCCTAACTCAAATGGTGGAGTCTAATTTCCTTCTCCTTGGATCAGGCCAGATTCTATTGCCTGGTTAATACAATTGTGTGACAATGGTGTTTGGGAACTTCTGAGGCTAATCTAGGCAAGGAAAGATTTTCCTTCTACCCTCCTAGGTTTGATAGCTGAATCTAAGACATAAAATAACAACAGGCAGAATAACAGGAGAAAAGGTATACAAATTTGTTAATTTTTAATATTATGTTCATGGGGACATCTCACACAAAAAAGTGAATACCCCTAAGTGGTGGTGAGATTTGGGAGTTCATATATTGTTTTAATAGAGCAAGGGGAGAGGAGGATTTAGGCAACTTAGGGGAAAGTAAGTAGGCCCTTAGAAGAATACATGGGAGATAAGATAGCTTGTGACAAAATATATGGCTGTGGTGCTGACTTCTGGTCTAAAAGTCAATTTTCTCTGGTTTCTGACACTCCTGGGGAAGGGACTTATAACAGTTGAGTTCCTTGTGAAGATCTGCCTTTAGGCAGATAAAGGGAGTTCAGAGAAACCCCTCTATGCATTTGATGTTTTTCAAGAGCCTTCAGTTCAAAATAATCAATACACCCAAGTAGCATATATTGGGATGACATGTCCCAAATTTCTCCACCAAGTTCACTCCTCAGCTTCATGGACTGCTCCTTTTGAGGACTTTACCTTTTGGAAAGTGTTATGCTTGGAGAAGCCCACAGCATAATGCCATGAAAAGTCCAAACTTTAAGAGGAGTCCACGTGTGGAAGCTCTGGTCTTGAGCTCCCAATTGACAGACAGCATGACTGCCAACCTCATGAGTGAGCCATTTTGTAAATCCAGTAGTCAAGCCCTCATACCCAAGCCCTACCATGTGAGAGGCCATAAGTGGGAACTGCTCACCTGGGCCTAGTCCACCCACAGAATTGTGCATGATAATAATATTTTATTTTAGGCCATTGTGTTTTGAGGTTTATTTTTATACCCCAACTGGAAGATACTCCATATTCTTGTAAATTTAAAAATCACTATATTTAAAGGATTCTGGAATATACTTCCTAATCAAGTATTTTTCTCAAAGCCCTCATATATGTCTGCTGAAATTTATCTTTTTTTTAATTAAAACTTAATGCCTCTGACACCTATACAAAATAGCACCTTAAGTTCACTTTATGGTAGTGTAAATCAGTTTATAGCACTTTCAAGCAATGATATTTTGCAAGTTCTAATTAAAAGGACAGTAGAATAAAGTGGAGTAAGCCAGGGGGTCATTCTGAAGAAGTTCAGGAATAAAAGTGCAGAAGGACACTGTGCCAACCTGGACTTGGAAGAGAGGAATGAGAAGGAATGTGTGTATGTGTTGGGGAAAAAAGAGCCCAAATTAAATTATTACTGGGATGACCCTTTACCTCCATATTCAACTTGAAGATTTCTAATGTTTTCTATTATGGCCCTGACATATAAATAGGTGATATTCTGTCTTCTCCCACCCACCAAGGAGTCCATAGAGTCCTCATTTATTCATTCATTCATATAAAAATACTTATCAAACACCTTCTCTGTCTAATGCACTAAGCTTGGGAGAAAGGAGACAGCAGTAAACAAGACAGACAACTGAAATGCCTAGCGTGTATAAATGAGACTTCCTAACATTGATTTTAGATAACTGAAATCAACAGTAGGATGCTGATGCCATTCATGCAATGATTGAAGAAGAATGAGTGAGCCATTGCAGCATCATCAGGACAAAAATTTCAATAACAATATCAAAGGCCTATCGATGTATGTTTTTCTCAGTCTTGGTGCTAGAGTTTGCCCACTGAGGCAACACTGCTTCTGGATACTTCACTGGAACAATTACTAGCAGGACATTATCCCGCATTGGTTCCTCCCTGGGGACATAGATCCAGAATTTTTTTTTTTTTCTTGAGACAGAGTTTTGCTGTTTCACCCAGGCTGGAGTACAGTGGTGCCATCTCAGCTCATTCAACCTGTGCCTTCCAGTTGCAAGCAATTCTCCTGACTCAGCCTCCCAAGTGGCTGGGATTACAGGCACCTGCCACCACACTCAGCCAATTTTTGTATTTTTAGTAGAGACAGGGTTTCATCATGTTGGCCAGGCTGGTCTTGAACTCCTGACCTCATGATCCACCCGCCTTGGCCTCCCAAAGTGCTGGGATTACAGGCGTGAGCCACTGCACCTGTCTAGATTCAGAATTTTTATAACCATCATCCATAACTATGTGACCACCATCTTTGATCTGGCCCAGGAATTCTCTGAGCCTCCCATTCAGCATGCTGTTGTACTGTCCTCAATTCCCCGTCATCCTTCCTGGTTTCTTGTGCCTTACCCCATCTTCCTTAAGTTCTTACAAATCAGAGCTGTATTCAGCTCCTTTTCTTTTAAAATAAAAATCATTTAAAAAATGCTATCGGTAACAATCTGCACACCCTACCAACATAAAAATTTCCTTTCCATTCAGTTCTAGTCTGAATTATTTCTCACAGAGGAGAAAAAAATTGTAATACAAGTTGAGTGATTTATTTATAATACTCTGGTTAATTTTTTCCCCAGGGATCTTTACGTTTTGTAAAACACAAAGTTAAATAATTCTAGAAGAGTAAAGCAATCATATAAAATCCAGATGGAAGAGTGCTATAATAAATAATAAAATATTGGAAGCACTCTTATTCTTTTTGAAGTAAATACAATTATTTTTTCCCTTTGCCCACAACCATGGCTAGCACACAGAAGAGGAAATGGGAGAACTATTATAATTTAGATTACACAGTCAATAGAGGTAAACTATTGTCACTGAAAACCTGCAAATCCATTTAAGTAAGGAAATAAAATACTCACAGCTTTTGGCTATTGCTGCAAAGATAAACGAACCAATGGAGTTAGTGTTAACTGGCTTAAGAAGATAACAAATCTAACCTTAAAGATGGGAAACCATAAAAATGTATGAACTAATTTTTGTCTGAATATTTGCAGACAGGAAGAATAAAGGGAAGGAATAAACCCTAGCACTTCTATATGGAATCATTTAGTATAAGTCTTCATTACTGGACAAATTTGCAATGACAGTATAATACAAAAAATTATTTATGTATGAATTTTGATTGAGTTTAGTGTATACTTCCATAGGATTACAAGAATCATGACCAAATGCTACTCAAACAAGACCCTTATAATATCAAAATAATTAAAATATTTCAAAAAATAGAACCTGAGGCTGTACAGAAAATGATTGGAAATAAAAGCACTAGCCAACATTCTGGTGGATTCTGATTTTTAAGTACCAGACAGAATTTTCCCTTTCACAGTGTTACTCAGAGAAAACGATTTTATCTGTAAAGAGGCCCACAGAAAGCTGTGAAATTCTAAAACAGCTAAGATTCTATCCCAGTACACTGGATAGAAGAAGAAGAGAGCAAAGGAAAGGGGGGGGGAGGAAAACAGAGCCTAGCAAAAGATAAAATGGGATTGAGAGATTTGTTGCTTTGGGCAAACTCAGAAGTATATAATATTTTTTGACATTTCTGGCTCACTAGCATTATAAAAGTACCCAATTATAGAATTTGATCCAGCTTCCCTTTTTTTCTTTTTTTGTACCATGTGTGTTGTAAGAAGTGAATTTCACCTGCTTTTGCAAATATTTTATAAGGTATCAAGAGTATGTTTTCATATTTTTGAAGGCAGAGGGTGATTTTTAAAAGATAAATATTTATAATTTTTAAGCAATTGGCTTATTTGTTCATATTCTAATATCTTTCTCTTACAAATGTGTCTGTTTCCAAAGTCTGATCAATAATTTTACTTAAAAAAAAAGAGGTAAGATTTTAAAACACATACACTTTGATTTACAAAGATCTCTGGGCATTATAATAAAATAAACTAAGATATTTAAAGCATAACTTAAAAAAGAATACAATACAAAACTGCAAAAATTACATACATATATGTCCCCAGAACAACCTTTAGATGATTATACAACCAACCAAATCATTATAAACCATTAGTATTACACTGAGTGCAGGCTTCCAATGTGTAAAACATATTGTCTCACAAAAGAAGCCAAATTTTGAAAATAAGCAATTAATACAGGCTTAATCAAGATGAGTAAATAACTCTCATCTTTAAAAATTAAAAAACAGAGTCACATGAGCCATGCTACTCATCTGCCCTGTTCACTGACAGTAGCAGGATCTTGACAAGCCTTTACTAATCCCTCTACCTAAATCTAGACTATTCTTCCATCCCTCGCCCCAGCTCCAGTCCCAACCACCTCCATCTCCATCATTTGCATATCAAACACTCACTCTTCTTCAAGGTTAAGTTCTCGCATAGCCTCCTGAGCAAGGCTAGCCTGTCCCCCAGCACCTGAATGCAGAACTGAAGGTTGAATAAAGTAACTTTCTATTAACTCATTTTCCTGCTACTTAACTTACTGCATTATGCTGTCTGGGTGCCTTCAGTGAAAGGTGATGTTTTATTCATCTTTCTCACTGAGTACTGTGCTGGACATTTACTATGCCCTTAAAAATATTTTTTCAACAAAATAATGGAATTGAGGTTCTTCCTGGTCAGTTTAACAATCCCTGAAGCTCTATTAATTTGGACAAAAAAGAGAGAGAGAAGATATTGGACATATGTTACAGATTGAACCGTGTGGTCCTAGAGATGAGAATGATGACAATAATAACAAATAATACAAAAGCAGTTAAGACTAGTTATGGTTCTAGTATAAATGATCAGCCCCTCCACTTTCTAAGATATAGTAAAACTCTCAGCTAGGAGTCCCTGAGGGGATCTCTGTTCTGGGTCTGGACCAGATCTTCTGCTATTTTTACACCCCCTTCCCACCTTTTTTTCTAAACCACCCACTAACCTTGTTCTGTTTTCAAATTGGTTCATGTCAGGTTAATTATTTCTTTTTATAAGAGCTTCTATACAAATCTCAGAAATTTCAGTCTCTTCTGCAATTTATTCAAGCTGACTTTAATGTAGAAATGTTCTCAGCTATATTCCTAAATCCCCAACACAGATTTTTAGGTTGCTAAATTTTACATAAATGCAATTATTTTCCAATTCCATCACTTCCAAATATGCCTGATCAGCTAGCTGCCTGAGAATATCCAGAGATACTTTATCTTTTTACTGCTGAGTCCAGTATGGTAATTAGGAGAAGAAAAATAACTTCTAAGCTAACTAAGACCCTTCTTCCAATACTAACGAGAAAAAAACCCCTGTTTTTATATAGCACTTTAACATTCAAATGACCCATGCTTATTAATGTTCCATGTACTTTTACGTATTAACTACTTATACATGGAAATTTTCAACACCCACATAGTGCACAAAATTCACTAACAATGAATCTTACAGTTTCCACCTATTTAGATATATATAACATTTGTTTAATATTGGATTATATTTTAACATATGTTGGGTAATTTGTAGATGTCAGCTAAAATAGGAACCAACTCACATCTTGCTTGAGTCTTCCCTAACCTTTTTCAAATCAATAAGGCTTAAAAATCATTTCTTTCATAGACAATAGTAGCAGCACTTAAAATAGCAATTACTGTCCACTCCTACCACAACTATTCATGTGGATATTCACAAGTTATTGCTTTCAATGCACTTAAGGCTATAGTTAGAAGAAAGTATATTCATGTTGTTACATTCCAAAAGACAAAGAGAAATGGGAAAGTATATGTGCAAGAATATTCCAAAACAAGAAGTAGAAAGATAATGTATAAGCAACTAAAGAAGAGAAAATTTAGAATTTTAGAGATAAGATTTTTTTTTTAAAAATTCACCATTAGAATAGGAAATAAAAAATTTTTATCGATAGGGGAAAAATCTATTAGCTAGGTTTATGGTATTTTAAAAAATGAACTCAAAATCATTAGTGCAATGAAAGTAAGTCCAGTATATTGAGTTCACAAGCAAAACCACATTTAAGCACTAAGAATACTGAGTGCTGTATTTACAGCACCCATAAAAATGGAAAAGGAAGGTTTTCTAAAATTAGGTTTATAATGTTTTCTCTTATAAACATAATAGATGCTTATTATAGAAAATGTGAAGATTATATAGAAAGTCACTAAATAAAAAACACTCATTCTATTTCTCAAAGTGAGTTACATTCTTATGTTTTCATTTGTCTTTTTCTTTGCATATTTTTCAATATGTGAGATAATACTAAAATTTTTTAAATGTGTTTGGCTTTTTACAATTTGATATTATACTTAAGTATTTTCTTTGTTATTGATTTATTTGCAAGGATTTGAGACCCAATTAAAAGTGGCTTAAGCAAGTAAAGGTAAATTTAGGCCTATAAGAATATAAAGGTTACTGAAAAGGCCAGGAATAAGCCTGTTTGGGCTCATGTGCTCAAGTGAATTAATTGCAAATCCATCTTTATCCACCTCTTACCAACACTTTCCCTTGTGTTGATTTCATTTGCAGTCAGTTTTTCCGACAACATGACAAAAATTCCCTAGGAGCTCCAGGGTTACTTTGCTTTCAGAAACCCCCACGGAAAGTTTCTCCCTCTTCAGCAGTATTCTCAGGAAGGGGTTTCATTGGGATTCTCCACTCTACCCAGAGGGATATAGCGTTGATTACTCAGTGAATTACTTGGGAAATTTAGGAGCCATTGGCATAAAGCTGAATCTGATGGTTATGGGGCTGGATGAGATTTTTACCTAGAAAGCAAACATTCATATAGAAGAAGGGCCCAAAGAATGTGGCTTGTATCACGCCACCAGACTTGTAAGTAAATAAATATTTGATATACAAAAATAGCCATGAGTTCTCTTTCATGTAAACTCCACACTCTCAATTAATTTTCAGAAAGCACATGGACTAAAAAAAAAAAACTGTGTATTCTAACACATATGAAGGTTAGGGCCAAGATAACAGTTTCAGAAGAAAGTATTTCAATGGGGTTAAAACATTACTGAAAAATCAATATCACAGAATCCAATTAAAATAGTACTAAATATGTTAAACAAAAGCCTACATTGAACATTAAAGAAAGAATAAATTGTTCTGTACCTAATGACTCTAAAATCTTTCCTGGTCAAACAATGGAATCTGACAGCTCATCGTCAAAGTCAGGTTCAATACTATATGGGAAGCCATGATATAAGAAAAACTGTCATCCAAGATTAACATGTATTTTTGCACTTGATGTAAAGCTGCCACTTCTGAAGACTTTCAATGTCTTTTGAAAGTTTTATCAACAAGATCAAACTGCACAAGACCAGAATTTTGAAAGTAATTTATGCTCTCTGACAATTTGCAAAGAATTTGGCATTACAGAAAATAAAATATGAATAGCTTTACTACTATGTTCAGCTCATGTTCTAATGAATAATTTGTAGTATTTCCTTTGGAATTTTTAAAATAATGTAAAGTAACCTGTATTAAAAGTTTTATACAATATATCATTTAAAAAAATTGTTTTTCCAAGATGGCTGATTTGAGATGTTGGATGCCAGTTCTCAGAAAGAAAGATCAAAGTTACAGGTCATGATCCAAGTGGAAAGCTGAGGGAAGAGAGCCAACATGTGTTGGGACTGGGGTGCAGAAAAGGAAAGCAGCAAGAGTCTTGCAGAAATTGACCCCTAAGGAGCTTGGAGTCCTTCAGCAATGGTAGGTAGGAATGTTTCTTTGCTCTTTTCACTCCTGCAACAAACCGCTGACTGCTAAATTGTCAAGGCACCACTCTGCTCTTGAAATCCTGTGCAATTGTTATTGGTGGAAATTTGGGAACTTCCTGGGGACACAACACCAGGTGGCCAGCTCATGCAGGCATGCCTGCACTCCTTTCAGGCCCAAACTGTGATGGCAGGTACCATACTGGTTGTATGCCTGTTGTGGGCCACTACCCTACCCAAGGATCAAGCCCTTGTATTGCCTCATCACCAGACCCCCCACAAACATACCCCAGAACCCACTCTGACCTTGACATCCACAGAAGACTAGTGGGACCCTAGGGAGCTGTGGGATCCCCAGAATCTAGCCACTGGTGAGGGACGCCTCCAGTGGAGTGGAGTGCAAGGTCTGCCAAAGTGCCCCTTGGGACAAAAAGAAAAAAAAATGCAGGTGTGGTGCCCATCTCTCTAGAGGGTGGCACTAGTGGCTGGGAATGAATGTGAAGATGGGGTTGTCTCCACTCCCCTGTCCACTGTTGTAGATATAGCAGAGGCTTTCTCCACTGGGAGCTAAAGCAAATGCACTTGGGGATAGCCTTTCCAGCACAATTCATGGTAGCTGAAACTTTGCTAAAAGTGTGCATGTGACGCACACATGTGTACAAAGGACAGGGCCCACCAAACCCCCTCCCCCCTACACATGCATACATAGTGACATTATCCAGGTAACTGAGCTCATAGAAGCCACAGAGCTGTTTCCTCTGGACTGGAGGAAGAGGCTCTGTCCTAAGTCCATTTCAGTAGTAGTCACCAGAGGGGCATTTTTACAGGCCTCAATCATACTGTGGCTGAGAGACAAAGGACAGTATCTGTATCTATAGGAACTGAAGGTCATGAACCCTGCGACAGGGGCCTGATAGGGAAACAGATCGCATTTTTGCCTGCCCAGGAAAAAGAGCTGATGCAGTCCCCACCCCACTTCCCGAAGACCTCAGTGCATGCCAACATGAACTCCCCTGCCACCCACACATGCCACAGGGGCAGATGATTCCAGTTGATATGAGGCTACTCAAGGACAAGATAGCTCTTACTCTGAAGTGCCACCTACTGGACTAGAGACAGAACTGGTCCACCATGTTAAAAAACCTGCTGTCAGAAGAGCACAGAGCTAGTATACAAGATAAACTGCCTGAGACTTCTGCACTTTCTGCCCCACAGAAGATAGTATATTGGCTCATAGGGTTAATACATTGCTACAATAAGAAGCATTTGAGAAAGTCTATGCATAAAAAGCTATGCATAACCAAGTAACCCATACAGAGCTTTGGCCATCCGAAAGCACACAGAAACAAAGCCAAACAACTTATCACAACATACACTACATTCATATAGTCAAAGGAGAAAAGACTAAAAAGTGAAAAAGTTCTATCTAAATGATAGCAAATTCGAAAATAAGAAGTGACAGCTTCTTCAAATGAGAAGGAATCAATGCAAGAACTCTGGCAGTAAAAAAGGATAGAGTGTTTTGACACTCTCAAAGGATTGCACTTAGCCCTCTAGCAGTGAATCTGAAAATCCTGAAATGATAGGTAAATAATTCAAAATGTGGATTGTAAGGAAGCACAGTTAGATTCAAGAGAAAGCTAAAAATCAACAGAATAAAACCAGAAAAACAATTCAGATTACAAAAGATAAGACAGATATATTGTTTTAAAAAAATTAGAATTTCTGAAAACAAAAAATTCACTGGAGGAATTTCAAAATACAGTTAAAAGCTTTAACAACAGATTAAACCAAGCAGAAGAAAGAATTTCAGAGCTTGAAGACCAGTCTTCTAAAGTCAGAAATTATTTTTTAATTAACAAAGTAAACAAAGTCTTTAAGAAATATGGGATAATGTAAAGCAACTAAACCATGACCTGTAGGCATTCCTGCAAGAGAAAAATAAAACTAGGAAATTTGGAAAACGTATTTGAGGGAATTACTCAAGAAAATTTTCCTGATCTTGCTATAGAGGTAAACATCCAGATATAAGAAATTCGGAGAGTAACTGGCAGATACTATACATGAGGAACGTCACCAAAGCATAGAGTCTTCAGACTATCCAATGTCAAGTCAAAAGAAAATATATTAAAAGCAGCCAGAGAGAAGGGAATCTCATCAGACAAACAGTGGACTTATCAGCAGACATGTTACAAGTCAGCAGAGATTGGAGACTTCTTTCCAGCCTTCATAAATAAAAAAGAAAGCCAGCTAAGAATTTTATATCCTACCAAACTAAACTTTATAAACAAAGGAGAAAGAAGCCTTTCCCAGAAATTGTTCACCACTAGACCAGAATATACAAGACATGCTCAAAGGAATTCTCAGCATGTCAACAAAAGAATGATACTTGACACCATAAAAGCACATCTAATTCTGAAATTCACAGGTGCTATAAATCAATTATACAATTGAGAATACAAAGCAAGTAGCTAACAACACTATGACAGGAACAAAACTTTGAATATCAATATTAATCTTTAATGTAAATGGCCTAAATGCTCCACTTAAAGGATGTAGAATGGGAAATTGGATTAAAAAATAAGACCCAACCGTCTGCCACCTACCAGAGACCAAACTAAAAGGTGAAAACATCCATAGACTCAAAGTAAAGATGTGGAAAAATTTATATCACACAAATGGAAAACAAAAAGAGCAGGAGTTGCTTTTCTTATAGTACACGAAGCAGACTTTAAACCAACAACAGTATAAAAAGACAAAGAAAGGCATTATATAATGATGACAGGATCAATTCAACAAGAGGATTTAACTCACCTAAATATATATACACCCAACACAGGGGCACCCGGATTTATGAAACAAATACTAGCATTAGACCTAATAAAACAGAGAGAAAGCAATATAGTAATACTTGCAGGCCAGCTGGGCGCAGGGACTTCAGCAGTTCACTAACAGCATTAAACAAATCGTCAAGACAGAAAACTAGTAAAGAAATCCTGGACTTAAACTGAACTCCTGACCAAATTGATCTAATAAACATTTACAGATGATTCTACACAACAGTTACATGATATCAATTTTTCTCATCTGTGCACGGAATTTTCTGTAACATTGACCATATGCTTGGCCATAAAACAAGTTTCAATAAATTTAAAAAAATCTAAGTCATGGCCAGTCATGGTGGCTCACATCTGTAATCCCAGCACTTTGGGAGGCCAAGGCAGGTGGATCACCTGAGGTCAGAGTTCAAGACCAGCCTGGCCAACATGATGAAACCCCATCTCTACTAAAAATACAAAAAAAAAAAGTTGGCTGAGCATGGTGGTGGGCACCTGTAATCCCAGCTACTCGGGAGGCTGAGGCAGGAGAATCGCTTGAGCCCACGAGGTGGAGGTTGCAGTGAGCCAAGATCACACCACCGCACTCCAGCCTGGGCAACAAGAGTGAAACTCTGTCTCAAAATATAAAAAAAAAATCTAAATCATATCAAGTATTTTCTTGGACCACGGTGACATAAAATTAGAAATCAATACCAAGAGGTACCCTCAAAACTACACAAGTACATGGAAACTAAACAACTTACTGCTGAATAATTTTTTGAGTAAACAATGAAATTAAGGCAAAAAAATTTTAAAATTAAAACAAATGAAAATAGAGACAAAATATACCAAAACCTCTGGGATAGAGCAAAAGAAGTGCTAAGAAGAAAGTTTATAGCATTAAATACCTACCTCAAAAAGATTAAAAGGTCTCAATTAACAACCTAACATTGCACTTCAAGGACATAGAAAAGCAGGGACAAAGCAAATACAAAGCAAGAAGAGGAAAAAAATAACAAGGATCAGAGCAGACCTAAATGAAATTGAGACCAAAGGAAAAAAAACATATAAAGGATCAATGAAATAAAAAGGTTTTTTTTCTTGAAAGAGTAAACAAAAATGATTTACTACTAGCTAGACTTACCAAGAAAAAGGGGGAAAGATTCAAATTAGCACAATCAGAAATGATAAAGGAGACATTACAACTGATACCACAGAAATGCAAAAGATTATCAGAGACTACTATGAACATCTGTATGCATACAAACTAGATGCCCTAAAGCAATTGGATAAATTCAAGAAAAACATACAAACTTCCAAGTTTGATTCATGAAGAAATAGACATCCTGAAAATATCAATAATGAGTAATAAAATTGAATCTGTAATAAAAAGTCTATCAGCAACAACAACAATGACAAAAAACAATGACACAGCCAAATTTGACCAGATGTACAAAAAAGAACTGGTAGCAATCTTACTGAGACCATTCTAAAAAATTGAGGAGGAGGGATTTCTCTCCAACTCATTCTATTAAATCAGCATCATCCTGATACCAAAATATGTCAAGGACACAACAAAAAAGAAAAACTACAGGCCAGTAACTTTGATGAACATAGATGCAAAAATCCTCAACAAAATGCTAGCAAACCAAATCCAACAGTATATCAAAAAGTTAATTCACCATGAGAAAGTGGGTTTTATTGCCTTGACGCAAGTATGGTTAAACATACACAAATCAATAAATGTGATTCATTATATAAACAGAATTAAAAACAAAAACCATATGATCTTCTCAATAGATGCAGGAAAAGCATTTGATAAAATTCATCATCTCTTCATGACACAAAAACCTCTCAACAAATGAGGCATGGAAGAATCATACCTCAAAATAGTAAGAGCCATAGATAACAAACCCACAATCAACATCATACTGAAGGGTCAAAAGTTGAAAGCATTTCTCCAAAGAACTGGAACAAGACAAGGATCTACACTCTCAGCACTCCTATTAAACATAGCATTAGAAGTCCTAGCCAGAACAATCAGGCAAGAGAAAGAAACAGAAAGCATCCAAATTGAAAAGGAGAAAGTCAAATTATCTCTGTTTGTTGATGACATGATCTTAGACCTGAAAACCCTAAAGATGCCTCCAAAAGACTCCTAAACTTTATAAATGACTTCAGTAAAGTTTCAGGATAGAAAACTAATGTACAAATGTCAGTTGCATTTCTATACACCAACAGCATTCAAGCAGAGAATGAAATCAAGAACACAATTCCATTTACAGTGGGGAAAGGACGTGTTATTTAATAAATGATACTGGGAAATTTGCTAACCATGTGTAGAAGAATGAAACTGTACCCCTATCTCTTACTATATAGAAAAATTAAGATGAATTAAATATTTAAATGTAAGACCTGAAACTATAACAATCCTAGAAGAAAACCTAGGAAAACCTCTTCTGGATATTGACCTAGGCAAAGAATTTATGACTAAGGACTCAAAAGCAAATCAACAAAAGCAAAAATAGACAAATGGGACTTAACTAAACAAAAAAGCTTTTGTACAGCAAAAGAAATAAGCAACAGAGTAAACCTACAACCTACAGATTTGGATAAAATATTTGCAAGCTATGCATCTGACAAAAAACTAATATCCAGAATCTAAAAGGAACTCACAGAAATCAACAAGAAAAAATAAATAAATAATCCCATTAAAAGTGAGCATGGAAATGAACAGACATTTCTCTAAAGAAGACATACAAGTGACCAACAAACATATAAAAAAAGTTGAATATCACTAGTCATTAGAGAAATGCAAATCAAAACCACAATGAGATACCATCTCACAATAGTCAGAATAACTATTATTAAGAAGATAAAAAATAACAGATGTTGAGGATGCAGAGAAAAGGGAATACTTATTCACTGATTGTAAATTAGTACAATCCCTATGGAAAACAGTATGGAGAGTTCTCAA